>NW_026853136.1:0-2500 GCF_026571515.1 Ruditapes philippinarum
TGTGATTTGAGTACATTAGATCATTTTGATAGTTTTGTCATTATTTTGCCTAAATATCCCTGCATGTAAACAAAGTAAATATACGCTGATTAACATCATGTATAGTGTGAACTCCCTAATCCCTTGTCCGAAAGTCAGTACAGGTGATGTAGTGGTGATAAGGTAAAATCTATTTTTAGAACAGTGTTACCTTCAGATCGAAGGCTATTCCTTTTTATTTATGCTGTATCGTATAAAAACTGCGAGGCAAAAACCCTGATTGGGCATAACCACCTTCTCATGGGAGTTGTTTCCCTTGTCTTATATATTAGTATATAGTGTAATGGGAATGGACATATAATTCATTTCTGACATAGGATAAATGTTTATTACCATCAAACACATATTTTGTGAACATTCAATGGGCCGTACCCCTTTGGTCTATCGTTATTGCACTTTTGCCATTCTCAGAATGCGCATGCGCGCGAAATACAACATCCGTTGCTACGGAAATATCCTACTGTAAAAGTCTATTTTAAAACATTACTTTTAAATTATAAGAAAGACACCCCGACCGTGTATATATTAAAATATATTACAGTACTTGTATTTAAAGAAAAACAAAAATTAAATTTCAAAATATTCGGATAATTTAAAAGAAATTAATGTAGGCCGACGGAAGGAAGTAAAAACATATAAACGACGACCCTCGAAAATCTTTTTCTATCATCTCACCCCGTTGAGTGAGGTAAATTCATTATCTCCCCCAATGGAACATCGTCGGTTAATCAATTTTTAACCCGGTTTTTGAAAGTAGTTCTCCACTGGATTCAGTAAAAATTGAAACGGGAAGTGTATTTTTAAAAATGAAAAGGAATTTTTAAATCTGACTAAAAAGGAAAATGAAGTCTGTCCGTTACAATATTGATTAAAAATATGTTAAACAACAAATTTTATGCCTCCACAAAGTGGGGGCATATAGCGTTGCACTTGTCCGCCTGTCCGTCCGTCCGTACGTACGTCCCGAAATCTTGTGAACGCAACTCCTCTTAAACCGGATGGCAGATTTTGCTTAAACTTCCAGGGATGAACAACCTTAAGGTGACAACGGAGTCAATTATCACTGAAAATACCTAAAATGAGGTTTTTTGCTTAGTAGATTTATCAACCTTTTCTGAACACATCCGTGATTTAATTTTGGAAGCAGTTAGTCCAAAAAATGTGTTTTTAAACGTTTTAAAACGGTACCTGTACCATTTTTATCTGCTATTCGCGTAACCTGTCAATTATCGATAACGCTCCGCCCCCTGTTGAGGCATCAATGAGGTAAATCGGTAGTTCCATATATGCGTGACTTACCGGTCCAAACTGGTACATACTATTCGTAATTCATGTAACTACCGTACATCTTTTATGAATATCGTCGACCTTTTATTTAGCCCTTTTTATAAAATAAGAAATTGTCGGCCAATGTACATAACGTAATGTATGAAACATAAATAATTAAGCATAGCGACCACGGGGTTGATTAAAAATATAGTTGCTTAAATATCCATAATGTGTGAAAATAATCTGTCTGTCCCGTTAATCTGTAATATTACATAGAGTTTATGGACTTTTGTACGGATTTAAAGATCCTGTAACACAATTTTTTCATGGTTTTATTTCATAAATATGATGCTCAAATTAAGATTTGTCAATATTGTAAGTTCCAATAAGCATTATTTATAAAGATATTACCCAATTTAACATTTTATGTAAATAAAGGGAGGTAATTAGAAATATATTTTCTATAAATTCTAAGTCAAATTTTCCAATAAGAAATGAATGCCTGTAATTTATTGATTAAATATAATGTGCACAAATATTTGCAGTACACATTTTACATATTCTTCAATGTTTGAAAATTGTTTTATTTGCATAAATATGTACATATATAATTTTTGCTAGTGTGGTATTCATACAGTAAAAATATCAATCACAGAACATACAGGATCTTTAAGGGCTTGCTTTACATTCAACCTCGTTTTCTAACAATGTCAAGTAAAACAACAACAAAAACAGACAACATTTTTTATGTAAACGCCTATATGACTTGTGGTAAGGTGTCCCTGACAAATTTCTATACCATTTTAGGTTGTCTAAGGATGATTATTTCTCTATGAATCAATAAAAAAAGATAATAAGATATATTATCAGTGTATGCTTTGAATAAATTGTTCGCCAGTAAATCGAACACAGTACTAATAAACCTGGGACAAAGTATGAAATTTATTGTATATCCCAGTAAAAACTGGATCTCTATGCCGTGCTTAGATGATATTCATGATAACAGAAGTCAAGAAGGTCAGATCATAATGATCGAGTGATATCTTTTATTTCTATTAGAATATGTGAAGCATTTATATCAATTTGGAGGAAAAAATATATAATATCCCGTTCTTATTTGTACATCTACCATGGACTTTAAAAGGCCGTCAGAAGCTCAGTTTTTTGTTATTTCAATTTATATTTTAACGGA
>NW_026853136.1:7500-73392 GCF_026571515.1 Ruditapes philippinarum
CTCTTAAACCGGATGGCAGATTTGATTAAACTTTCAGGGATGAACAACCTTAATGTGTAGATGGAAGTAAAGGAAGGAATTTTTGCTGCGACCAAATTTAACAGAATTATGGCCCTTTGTTGATTTTTAGCTCGACTATACGAAGTATATGGAGAGCTGTCCTACTCGCCCCGGCGTCCGCGTCCGCGTCCAGATTTTAGATTAAAGTTTTGGTGCAGTAAAATATTTTATCTCCCCTTGAACTTAGAATTTTCCTTAAAAAATACTATTTTTTACTGTTACTTCTTTATTTCTTAAGGGATCAACCTCATACTTCAAATATATGTACCTTATCATCATCCCCATCTTATGTGACAAGGTTCATAACTCTAGCACCAATATTTTCAGATTTATCTCCCCTTGAACATAGAATTTTCCTCAAAAAGTACTATTTCTTACTGTTTCTTCTTTATTTCTTAAGGGATCAACCTCATACTTCAAATATATTTACGTTATCATCATCCCCATCTTATGTGACAAGGTTCATAACTCTAGCACCAATATATTCAGATTTATCTCCCTTTGAACTTAGAATTATATATATTGCAAGAATTATCTCCCCATAAACTTAGATTTTTTTACTAGAAAAATGTTATTTTTTATTATAACTTTTTTTATTTTTAAAGGTATCTACCTCAAACTTCAAATACTTATTCCTTATCATCAATTACATTTAATGTGACACTGTTCATAACTCTTGAAGCAATATTTACACATTTATCTCTCTTTGAACTTAGGATTTTCTTTAAGAAATATAAAAACTTCTTTACTTTTTAAGGTATCTACTTCAAACTTCAAATATATATTTCTTATCATTACACAAATGTTGTTTGAAAAGGTCCATAACTCTAGCATGACTATTTCTAGAATTATTCCCCTTGATCTTGGAATTTATGTTAACAAATATTATTTTTTTACTATAACTTAATACATAATTATACATAATTGATTTTTCTTTCATAGTTTTGTCCTCCTTACTGCGTCCAGTATTTTATTAGTCGAGCTTCGCTGTCTCCTGTGACAGCTCTTGTTTCACTATATGTCATGTATATGTTGTCTGTGGGGGGCATCCGTGTCCTTTGGACACAGTTCTAATTTATGTAACTGTTAAATTAAATATGCCCACTTATGCACAATTTTAAACAAATCCGACTAAATGTCAACAGGATTGCATTTGTACTTTCGGTTTCTACAACCGTAATACTAAGTATATAAATGATGTAGTATTTACCTTTATATCTATGAATTTACTCATTTTAGGTGGATATTGATGTATTAAAAAACAACTTGTCAACAACACCCAGCATTAAATTTCTACTTGTTTACATGCATACTCATACTATTGTGTCCGAAGACTGACGGAAAGGGCCGAAAAGTTGCGATTGTATCTAACGCTCTACCCGGAGTACTTCATTCAAACAGAATTATCGATATGCTATGCTTGAAAAGCTCTTTTACTTTTGTTCAATCAATAAGCCCGTTTTTGAAATACAATATACCAGCACGTATCCGATAGTGTTGTTGCTGATAGAATTGAAAAATATAAAGATCGATATGAGACTGAATCTGAAATTATCAATAATTTACAGCTACACCATGACAATAGCGGAAAAGGAAATATGTTTGTTGGTGTAGTTATAGGTTTTGTTTATCTTTGTAACGAAATAACGAGGTTTTCAGCGTAAAGTATTGTATCTTATGCAGGAACATACTACCTTTCTTAAAAGGTAAGCTTGACTACATATAACATAATATCTATTTAAAATGGTTTAATTTTCTATTTATTTGTAAGATGAGTTTGTAACGTACAATCGACTAAAATAGACCATGTACTAAACTGTTAGCGGTGATTTTCAGTAGAAAGTGGATTGTATATGAAATGAATTTAAATCATCTTCATTATTAATTGTAACAGATTGCCATTAATATGTATAAAGAGGATACTAAATAAATGCAGGTTACCACCTTTTTACGATGCGGTCCGTTGCTATGCAAAACTGGCCGAATCATTTTCTTGCGCATCACGCCCTACATAGAGATTTATAGTAGGTCTTATTGGACAATGCTGCGGAAGTTGATAGGCTTTATTAAACCGAAAATGTGGCGAAGAGTGCCATTAAAACGAATGGAAAGTGGAGGAATACACATTTTTTTATCTTTTATTTAAAAACATTTTAATAACATTTGCATATAATATTTGCACAGTAAGTACTTTTAAACATGTCAAATAAGATATTATATAAGAATTACAATTTAGAAAAAGATTTACATAGCTGTAATAAATGATTATATAGCAAGAAACAAGTTCGACTTAATTTTCTTGACATATTTCAAATAAAAAATTTCAGAGATCATCTATATAATACATGTTATCTACCTATGTGATAAGTATACAGTTTTTTTCAAAAATGTAGAGAAACTCATGCCATGAAGTTAAAATCATTCTGTAAATGTCAAAACATGATATTCAAAGTGCTCCTTTTCTGAAATTGGTGAGGAGGAGATGATTACAATAAAATTCCCAGAGTAGACCGCTGACTTGGTGTATAGGATTCATAATATTATGCCTGGGGAGTCAATGTTTCTTAAAAACAACATTTCTATTAACGAATATTAACTACCCGGTCAAATCTAAAGCAAAAGTGACATATTTCCTGTTGATTACTTTGCGTGTAATATACGCAAAACATACGGACATTCACTTAAACACTACTGAGCTATCGTAAAAGTTGTTAATTACGCACCGATGGGCGCTTAACGTAATAGCTTTGTGAAAAATCTCGGCTTCAAGGAAAGAAATACTGACATCCCTTAAAATAATTACCCAGCCTCATGCAGAAATTCGAATTTACAGTTAATGTACGTTCACCATTATAGTACTGACCCAGTCAAATTTACACATAATGTACCTTCTCCTCTACCGAGACCATTACAAGTAAAATGGTTTCCTGCGGTGAACATTTTAATGATATAAAGATATTTCATTTAACTATTTTCAACATTTTTGGGGGTGAGGGGATAAAAAAACGTTTGTATCAGGAATATAGTTGACAATTGAATAAACGATCAATATAGAAGAAGGTCTTTGGAAACTGGTGACCGTTGAAGACCGGAGAAGGTCGAACATAAAACAATTATTTCTTTTTAAGAAAATGATTAAATATGCCTACCATTTTATGAATTATTCCGAGCAAAAAATAAATAAAGTAAACACACAACATTACGCAGAAAATATCTCTATTTATTATGGCAGATGCCACTACGAATATTTTAATTTTGTAGATTTTCAACAATTTATTTGAGATAGATATTAAAGAAACATTGATAATTTTCAAACACATCATTCAAGTTTTTCCACCTTAAACGGTAAAATAATTATAGAAAATTAGAAATATCACGCAATAGTTTTTTGTTCTTTTTAATTAGGTGTAATTCGGACTAATTCCCTACAGGTAAATCCGTAACGTACTGGCAAACGTTATTTTGCTAGGTTTTCGAAAAGGTCAATTAACCAATCATGTACGGTTTACAGATCACATGCTCCTCCATGTACCCACTGTGTACCGAAAACAGGTCACGTGCTCCTCCATGCCTCAAAAGTTAAACGCGTACCAATACCCTGCGGTCTCCAGACCGCAGGGAATAATATTGACCCAGTCAGATTTTAAGAGGAAGCTTATTTGAATCACTCTGTTTCTTGACTAACCTGTACTGGTGAAATTCGAAGAAATATATCAGTGAACCCAAAAAGACTTCAACCCATGATCCTTGGATTGAGAGACAGACACCTTTACACTTGCCCGCCCCTCACTCGGGTAAATGTAAAATTGCTCCTCTCCTGTATTATATTAAACCTTAATTTTATCAACTTTATGTACAAAGTATAACCCGTACTTTTTTGTTGCTATTGTTGCATTAAAAGTAGTTCAAATTAACGACAAGAAGCAAATTTGCTTTGGTGCCATTTCTAGTAAATTCAACAAGCACAGTTCAAACCACATAAGAAAATAAGACGTCTGTAAAGATCAATCCACTTAGAGCTGCTACTCTTGAGATTAAGATAGATCAGAATTGAAAAATTGAGGCATGATTTAAGTTGGCTTATTGTAAAGCAGTTATTGATATACAGACGATTGCTTTGACTTGTTGTAAAACAAAAATTGACATACAGAGGACTGCATTGACTCTTGTTGTAAAACAGTAATTAATATACAAAGGACTGCTTTGCCTTGTTGTAAAGCAGTAATTGATATACAGAAGACTGCTTTGCCTTGTTGTAAAGCAGTAATTGATATACAGAAGACTGCTTTGACTTGTTGTAAATCGGTAATTGATATACAGAAGACTGCTTTGACTTGTTGTAAAGCAGTAATTGATATACAGAAGACTGCTTTGACTTGTTGTAAAGCAGTAATTGATATACAAAAGACTGCTTTGACTTGTTGTAAATCGGCAATTGATATACAGAAGACTGCTTTGACTCGTTCTGTTCAGTTCCTTATATCCGGAGTTCCTTATAAGCATATAGCGAATTAGTTCCTTGTATCAGGAGTTTTTATAGCGAACAGATTAACATATAACGAACTGATTTTTACAGTTTTACTTTTGTTTTCAAATTTCTCATAAAATACCATATTTTGTTTCTAAACTCAGTGCTTTTCGTTTTCTTTCCATGATAAAGAATAAACAAGATTATCATTCATCCTTCCTTTTATATTGAATATCTTCGTGACTTTTTCTTACGAAAGGTATAGATTTCTTTTTATTTCGATCAAACGTACTTTTCAGTTTTCAATGGATTAGCAAGCATGCGTGATTATGTTGGAAACCGATTATAATGATCATAATTATTTTACTAGAGCAAGCCTATTAAAGAAATGATAATATAATAAAAGGAATAACCGTTTTATCTTGGTGACAAAAACTTATTGGCTATGAATAATTCATGTATCGAACATACGTCATCACTTTTACAATTGTCGGTTTATTACCTTCTCATTCTTTTGGGATTTGCATTATGGTATACATGTTTTGATGTTACATTTAAAATCACCCGTTCGTTTTCTTAATGTACGTTACGGAAGAAAATTCATGTGTAAATAAATATAAATATATATATACGACCGGTCAATTCCATTCCTGCATATACTGATTAACTTGGCTTCATTCAACCGATTCATTTGTGTTTTTACTGATCGATACAAGAAGTCATTTGAATATTGCTTAATTGTATAGAAATTAATGAAATAAATTCAAGCAACGGATCAGGATGTTTTCTTCCATGCGTCTGGCATCGTAAAAGCGCAGTTAGCTTTTGTTTTTCTTAACATCGTAATTAGCTTTTGTTGTTACAAAAAAAAGTGGAAGCGGTTGGATGGACGAGTGTAGGACAAAAGCCCCCCCCCCCACCGTCCAAAAAACAACAACAACAAGTCGGACAAAGGCCCTCCCGTAAAAATGACGGGGCAGACAAAAGCCCTACCATGAAGATGACAGGGCGGACAAAAGCCGTCTCGTGTATATGACAGGGGACATAAGCCCTCCCGCAGCAAATATATATATGTATGTATGTTGAATACCTTGTTTTTTTTTTTTCTTTTCAATGCACGCAACATATTAAAATTATAATCATGAATATTTTTTGTTTTTCATTGGCATAAGCGTGTTTTATTTTTTAACTTTTTATGAGCTTTACCACACTTATGCCATATTCTAGAACATTCCGGACAGGCATCTGAATAATAAATGCTAAAATATGTAAGTGCATATTTATTCACGTAAATATGAATCGATTACTCCCGCATGAAGTTAAAATTAAAAGAGGGAAAAAGAAATTAACTAAAAGTAACAGTAAAAGTGTCTTGTAATGAGTCAATTTTAAAAGTGACTTTGTTTTTTTAACGACATTTGTGTAAAAAGAGTAACAAAAGAGATGGCTTATTCAAAAATTGAATGTTCCGCAATACGGCACAAGTGTGTTCTAGCTCACATACAATCTTAGGTCAACACACACACGCACACACACGCACACACACACACACATATATATATTTCTGTTTTTGTTTTTGTTTACGTTACAATTTTAATATGTCGAATGTAATAAAAAGAAAAACATGGTATACAACATACATATATATATTTGCTGCGGGAGGGCTTATGTCCGCCCTGACGTTTACACAGGAGGGCCTTTGTCCACCCTGTTATTTTCACTGGATGGCTTTTGTCCACTTTGTCGTTTTTGGACGGACCGGTTTTTTGCCGGGACGGACCTGAGGGGGTGCCAAACATTTTCAGCGAATGAAAATATCCTGGTTTTTTAAATGACTTATTTCAACTTTGCTTTGACAGTAACCTATCTTTGAACACCTTTACATTCATTGTTAAAATATTAAATGGATGAAAGGTTTATTTGAGTTTATTGTTTCAAAAATCTTAAATAATTCGTAGTACATGAGACATCATGAGATGATATAAACCATTGTTAATATTCATCATGACAATTGATTGATTGATTTTTTATTCGGGTTAAATCACACATATAAATACACTTGCATATTTTGATTATAAAAGTTAATAGATAAATTTGTGTAAAAAGTACATACAGATAACTGTATTGCAGGAAGTTCATTGAAAACAAAATATTTTACAACTGAAACAAGACTAAAAGTACATCTAATTTAACGGATTTTGGTTGATTTCTGCTATTTATGGCCATAACTTTGTTATTTATAAATGGATTGCCATCATATTTAGACACAATAATCCTCCAGTCAAACCCTTTAAATACTATCGGTCGCTTAATTAAATTATTAAGTTATCATTTGAACCCGATTTGAACGCCTCAAGCTTACAGGAAGTTGTTTACAATATAATATTTGGATTTTAGGGAGCACATTTCGTTTATCAGTTACGTCAATCAGTATACATGAATAACAAACAAAAATAAGTGCACATTATTTACTTGTATTCTTTAATTTTGCAATCTTCTGAAAAGCATCTGACGTGAATAATTTTTGTGATATCCCTCAGCCCTTCTCTGTATGAATTTCTCGGACACTTCATTGTGAAATATATTTAAATAACCCATAAAACAATAAAAAAGGAGTGATACTTTACGCTTCATGAGCCTGTGTGCATTAATTGACAGTTAAATCGTCATCCATTTCTGATTAATATAGATGTTAGTTGAAAATGACGAAAATGTATGGTTTGTCGGGATTAGCAAAACTAGACCCGCCATTGACTGCATGAAGAAACGTCGACCTAGTTCTCGATATATCACGTCGTCACAATACGGCGGGGATACTACATTCAGTTTCGTTCCAAACTGTTCAACTTAATAAATAAGTGACAAAATGTGTTTGTCTATACGATTAAGAATGACATCTTTCTGAAAATTTGAGTGATTTCATCGGTCGGCAAAAGATGTTGAACATTAAAAATTGTTTTCTTCTAATTGCTTAAGGAGAGGGTACAGAGCACTGGACAGCTATTTAATACATGTAGTTGACAGTTGCAGACTCGGTTTAATTACTGTAAACACCTCTCACGTCACCTTGCACTGGCTTCAGCGGATTTCAATCCTTATCACTATAATCATTAGGCTTTGACCATGTCCGAGTAAATAGCCTGTAGTGTAGAAGCAAGAAATACAATAATAACAGCATATAATCGAGATAAAGAGCCGTAACCACTGGCAATTGATTAAATGATGTTATAAAACCGCCATGCTCTTATGATACCTCAGAGAATAAAGATATTCCAATATGTAACAAAGACACTGTTGTTATGATGATAGGTGCTGCTCATGAATTATCAAATGTAAATACAATACAGTGTATGCAAATAATTGTCAACTATACAAACTCTCATTATAAACATTGGTTCGTATGCATGATTAATAAATACGATTTTAAATATAAATTAAAGATATGTTTGCAAATTAATTGATTCGGTTTTTACGTCATTACAATTTTGAAGATATAACGATTCTTTGGCAACCGCAAATAGCCAATCAGAACTAACCGGCAAATTTTAACCTGTCCCTAAATGCTTACACATGCCAAATATGACATCTTCCGGTGGCCTGTTTAAAGTAAGGGTGCTATCTTAAAAATATGTTTAAATGGAAAAATCATGCCATTCTTGAGACAAATGGTATCGTTTACACGATAAACGCGCGGAATTTCAAAATCAATGAAGCGAAATAAAGAACTTTTATGTATACAACATTTTATGTAAGCCATATTCAAACACTTTTGCCGACCAATGAAATCGCTCCAATTTTCAAAACAAGATTGCATTTGTGAAAAAAATGCTATGCTACCGCATTAATACAACACTAAGTTATATTTAATTATATTTGTTTGTTCTATATACATTTGAACATTGCCATAATGCAGTAGTGTCCAGTGAATTTGGGGTCAAGGTCATATTTCAGCATGTCAAATGAAAGACAATATGCAGATGAGTCTAATGTTCAGATACATAGGCCATAGTGCAATTATTGATTCAAAATAAAAGTATTCTGAAAACATAAAAAACGGTTGCGATTAAAAATCGTCATTCTGTACATGGTGTGAATCATAATGTTCTTATAATGTACTCAAAATCATTTCATATATATCTCTTAAAATCAAACCTCTCTCTTCCTACCATAGTCATAACCTTTAGACTATCTCCAAGCTAATGATTCTTTTTTTGTTTGAAAAATTACATAACATGTTCACATATATAAAAGACATTCTCCCTTTCATTCTTCTCTATTATTTGAAAAAAGCCATGACCTGGGACAGGACCAATTTTAATCCAAAAGCTATAATTTGAGTAACCTTAAAAGAGGTACACTAGACAATGTTTCATGCTCAACTTCTTGTAGTTTTGAAGATTTTTTTTAAATTGTTTTGATATATACATATAACGAAAACACATTACCCCCAGGGCGGGCCAATCTTGACCCCAGGGTTATAATTTGAACAATCTTGGCAGAGGTACACCGGACAATGCATGATGCAAAATATCTATGCTTTCTGTATAGTATAAACAGGCAAGCTTTGTCACTTATTTAATAAGTCGAACTCGTGATAATTAAAAGTTTGGAACGAAGTGCGCATATGTAAACTGAATGTGGCAATCTCCTCACAGAGATTACCTCCCCAGGTAGATTTCACAGGCGTCACATCATGATGACCTAACATCTAAATTAAAATGTAAATATTGACCGTTAGATCTACATAAAACATCTAACGTCATTTTTTATTTATTTTTTTTATTTTTAACTTTTCGTTCGATATAGTTTATCAAAAAAATTATCAAAAGTATACAAATAATGAAAAATGAATTCAAAAGTCAAAAAATATAAAACAACAAAATATTGTTAAAATTGTGTGGTGGAGATCTCTATACTGATAAGGGGAGATCACTGCGTAGGAGATTGTGAACGTGGTAGCCACGACGTGACGTTTGTAAAAGTCTGTTCGAGAACAAGGTCAACGGTCCTTCATACAATTAATTAGTCCAACTTATTGGACTTGTCAAAGAGACATCGAGATAATTTTGGACGGGCGATGTCTTTTTCCAAGTCCAACCAAGAACCACAGACGCTTGGGGGTCAGATACTGCCCCCACCCCACCCAACGTCTTCACTCTTGTAAACATTCTATCAAATATTTTAATATTTAAACACTAATTGGACATCTGTTTCAACGATAAAACTCGTTTTCAAATTTTTACACATATGAAAAAATACCGTATACCATCAAGTCTAAAACCGTTATAGAGACCTGACAGTATTTTTATCATATATGTAAAAATTGTTTGGAAACCAGTTTTGTCGTTGTAACAGATGTTCAATTCGTCTTTAAATATTAAACATTTTTGATAGAGTGTCTACGGAGGTTATCACGTTGGGGGGGGGGGGCAGAATATGACCCCCAAGCGTATGTGGTTGTGGCTTGGTTTGATTGAACCTACCATGAGCGGTACAATTTTTCATCATCGTAACATCGTGTTTTCACCATCGTACCATCGCGTTTTCACCATCGTACCATCGTGCATCGCGGGTAAGGATAAAATAAAAAATCACTATTGTCCAAACGGAACATATACCGATGTGGACGTTACTTTTGATAAAAGTCAAAGTTGAAAAAAATGCAAAAATTGCTTTTTTCGTAAATTTAATTAGATTTCCAATAAAACGAATAATTTTTAAATGATACGGGTGAAATTTATGTTGTTGATTTTTGTGTTTATTTCGCGTACATATTCATGATATTAGGCCCTTAAATATATATGGCCAATTAGCACTAAAATACCAGACAGACTCTTTAGTGTAATGGTTAGCATTCTGGACCGGCAATACTTAGTCACAGCTGCGGCGTTCCGATTTTTTCTGTGTATAATTTCCTGCTCCTGACTTTCTCCCTTTCATGTATGCAGATGCCTTCGGAATTAGTTATAGATAACATATAATTAATTTTAATGTCTGTTATACAAACGTACTTCATGCCTGACAATTTTATATCATTAAGACGTAGCTTAAAATTTCGATAGTGTGTATCAATGTACTCTTTGCTCCTGTCCGCATTTTATGCAAAAGTACAGTTTAATAATGATAATTATACAATTTCCATTCAAAATTATACTTTCTTTACAGTATATAAAAGATGTCGGCAAAGTCAACAAACAGGAAACTTCAAGTGAGCACTGGCTTGCTAAGTAATGATGATGCAGATTTTCATTCACGGAGCTTGGGCCCGGTTGGTCAACGTGAAAGTCATGTTGCGATAGAAATGCAAGAAATCAAATCACCGGACGAAGGGGCATTCAACGACGAAAATCAAAATTTTGGTACTAGTACGTTCACAGAAACAAAGACTGAAAGGGATATAAAGGAAATCACATCAACTCGTGAGGACCCTGTACCACGAAAAGTTCACGTCAATTCAAATGGTAGAGATTCGTGCGATCATCAAAATATAGTGAATCAATCACGTGAAAAAGAAAACAGTTTCCAGTCGGAAGCTCTCTCTTCGAGTCCTAGCGTTACACTTCCAGGCTCGGCCGGTTCCGGAAAAATCACAGAATTAGATATACCGACGTCAAGGGTCAATTCAAGTAGATCCGGTGGTAAATCAGGAAATGAAGCGTTTGATGATTCTGATTATTACTGTGTGGATCACATGAAACTTTGTTCTAGTCAGGTAGGCTATATGTGTTATGTTACAAAACGGCAGTTATTTTTGATACTTTTTGTGTTTACACAAATCTTCATTTTGTGTTGAATTGGTTAGAAGGGAGAGTATTTAAATTTGTCTAACTTAAATGTTTTGCACTTTTTATATGCCTTAGAGATTATAATGCAATAGGATATATAAACATGTACTTATGAATTTTTTTAATAAGTTGTTATGGTGGGTCTGATAAAAAGTGTGACAAGCATCTTTATTTGATATGTGAAAAGAAACTCAAATTGTATGTAGAAAAAAAAGTTTGAATCTTTGAGATGGAATCCTTTTTTCCCTTCATATTTGCTAGAAATAAATTTGAAAAAATAGTGAAGGTATTTAACATTACAAACATAGCAACGCGCTTCAAATACAGAAGGCAATTTCATTATCCTTGTCCACTTATTCATCATGTACTCGTGATCAAAATGCGACACACAATAAGACGTTGACACGAGGCATTATAGAACTGAACCATTAGTTTGTGATTAATGATTATGACATGCTTTAAATTTGTACATGTAACAGTCCATTAAAAAATTAAGGGATTAAAATATTAAACCAAAAACTGAGCTCTCAACAGTACTTTATAACGCCAGATCAGGCTGCATGAATTTATAAAATGGACTGTTCTATGTGTTGGTGGCTTTAATTAATCACTTTCGGTTCCAACATTCTAAGAGTTAAAACGCTAGAATTGTATTGAGTCAATAGAGATTATTTATTACGACTGTGCGCAAACAGATAGAATATGATTATAATAATAATAATAATAGTAATAATAATAATAATAATAATTTTTGTCAGTATCCCCTTGATGTCGTGGCAGCCGTAGTTGCAATAGTCTGACAAGCAATTGGAGTGATTTTGCCGTAAAAGGCTTAAATACTAATACACAAAGTTTCGGAACACGTATATAGATAGGACATATAATAACAATAGATTATTTGTTAATTTGTAGGAAGCAGCAGACGAACACGCCGAGTGTGAATTTCTTGTTCCAGCGTTCGAGTGGGCCGAAGCTCAAACTATGGAACGTGACCGCCGCAATATTGAAGAAAAGTTGAAAAAATTTGAAACTTTCGCAGGTATTTACATAGGTCGCTGCTCATAAAAATTGACTACATAACTCTGAGTACACTGTCTTTTATAATTCTATAATAACTTTGTAACGTATGGTGGCTGATTTGTGCCATTCGTGTTTCCGCCAAGCGAAAAGTCGAAAATTGACAAGTTTAAATGGCGGGGCGCAGAGCAAAAACACACTAATTAGCGAGGGAGCGGGACGAAGCTTAATAAATAAAACTTCGCCCGCGGGGCGCGGAGCGAGTTTTAAGAAATTAAACGGCGGGGTCGCGGGACGAAAGTTTTTACTAGTTAATTCTTGACTTTTCGCTTGGTGGGGCCGCGGGGGGATAACGCGAATGTCACAAATCAGCCACCATAGTAACGTCATTTTTTGTACATTCAAAATGTTTATACCACATACATGTATATTGGTAAATATGTAGTAGCTGCTATATTTCTTTTCAATTGTGAAACTTTTAACGAGATGCATGGTTGTTGCTTTATATAACGCTTTATATAACGCTTTATATAAAGCCTCACCTAGCATTTCTTCAAATATCTCTATAAGTAGTATTATGAAAATACCGAATATCGAATTAATGTTTATTTTATTTAGTTCAGAAAAGCTTATCATGAAATTGCTCTACATTTATTTTTGTTTTATATGTGATTTTAACTTGCGTGTGTAAGGTTAGGGTAACTTCTTCTAAAAGTGAACTTGTTTGATATTCTTTAATTTATTAAAATCCAAAAATTCAAAAAGGGGACAGCAAACAAAATCTAATAGTTGAATACCGCAAACACAAACACGGCTTTATTGAGTAAAATGAAATTTTAGAAAGTGCAACATATTCCCTGCCCCCAAAGCGATATTCAATCTTCATCACTTACTGGTATACTTGATCCAATGGAACATTAAAGTATAACTACCCGATATTAATAAAGAACAAACTTATTACAGAAATTAATGACATATGAAAAGTCTTTGTCGCAAATCCACATTATATTCAGACATCGGAGAACTGCCATGTAAAACAGGAAAATATGATAATCTCGTAAAAAATAGCTATTTGAAGTATTAATGAAAGAGGCCAGTTTTTTTTAAAACAAAAATGTTTACTTAAACTTTACATGAGAAATTTTGTCGAATCTTTTCTCTAAAACATAACATAATTACCATAATTACGCTAAAAGAATTAATACCGTGAATTATTCAAATTTCAAGATTAACTTGTTATTCTATTAAGACACAAAATCGATCGTATACATACGAGTTTTCTGTTCATCGATTAAGCTATACAAGTGTGCTTACTGGCGTAACATTTCAAAGCTTGATTTATTACCAAATAAGTTTAAATAGACTCATTTTGAATTCAAATCAGTTATAAGCTATAACGTTAACACGATGGAAACTACTTTCATTTTCCATCATAAGCGAATAAAGCAAACACACTTTTATCACATTTTTTCTTTATTCTCAATTGATATCTTTAAAGTCTACAGTTATTTTACTATAAATTGAAAGTTTTCATATTCCTGGTATAAATTTAATAATGTAAACTTACTAATGCAAACCTTATAATAACCACTTGCAAGCGGCGTCTAGTAGATATGCATTTGTCCATACAGCAATGGGGAAAATTTTAGACTTGATTTTGTGTATTATATTTTTTGTTTTAACAACATCACACTGTTTTCAAATTTTCTAATAAAAAAAGGCTTTTCTGATGTACAACATGTCACAGAGCTTTAAGGGATTAGAATAAACGTTTGACTGAAGTGATAGAGCCATGTTTGAAAATCATATTCTTTTTATCATTCTCTAATTTTATCTACATCATAAATAACGTGCCAATGAGCCAGTCTATAGTCGATCGTTCTAAAACTTCTAAAACCGTTGAGAGAGGTAACGACTGAGGTAATGTCACTTACTTCATTTGCTCCGCCTCTGTTGAAGTTCGGCTCCGCCTGAAATTGTCGCCAAATTTAATATGATGCTCCGTAACTATCCTTGCATTTAGTTTTCGTTGACTGGGCGAAAGGAAACCAGAACAACTTTGATCAATATCACTTGTCGAATCATTAAATTACAAGTTACAAAGCCTAAACCACGCCCACTATCAGAGAGGCGGTTCTCCCTCAACCGTTAACAAAGTACGCCGAACTCTACTCACCGGTTATGCTACATCAGACATGGCATTACATAATCAACTTAATTATTAAAAAACGAGCACATACCAAGAACATGGAGAAAAAAATTGATTTGTGCACCGGAAATTCAACTGTAATAGAGAACGGTTTTCAATGCTGATTGACTGTTCACATCATTGGCGGCGTCTTTGATGTGCAGCATCAGCACTTAACTTGTTTTATTTGGTAGGGACATTGCCTATTGCAGTAGATAGGCTATAAGGATGTTTGAGGGCAAAAGAAGGAATAAGCCATGGTTTGTATTACCTAGAGAGATCATTGCACCTGATCAGTACATGATACCTAATAATTCTGACGTTATTGGGTCAAAAATTAGGGTTACAATGACGCTAAATGTAAAATCATTGTCCAATCAATAACTTGTATAAATGGCACATTGACAGTTGCAATGCCTGAAAAATTATCATGTTTGCCAGTAAATTTTATTGAGATGTGTAAATGCGAATAAAAATTAGTTGACTTAGCGCAAAACATCTCATCAACTGTAGGCCCTGATAAGCTTCCGTAATTGTGTTTGAAATTCAAGTTGATAAATTTGGGCTAATAAATCGATTTTTTTGACAAATAAGTTAAACTTTGTTTATCACAGGTACACTTCTAGAGGATCGTAACGTTCTTAAGAAACAACTGATAGAAAGCAAGGAAGATGTTGCAGATGAGTTTCTAGACATTGTTGAAGATTTAATTGCACACTTACTAGCTAAGCAGAAAGAATTCATGGCGAGACTTGACGAACTACATACTAACCACATGAAAACAATTGACGGACAAATCAAGAGGTGTATGAAAGTACAGAAAGAGACAAGCTTTTCAATGGAACAGCTAAATGTAGGTCTTACAATGAAGTTTATGCTAGATTTGATTCATTCAAATTCCGAATAAATTAAGAACCCTTTGACCCACAGTCTTCATATTTGGCATGATGGTTGAGCATGACAATCATGTGACCTCTATTGATCTTGAAGTCACCGGGTCAAAGGTTAAGGTCACAGGGACCTTGAGTTCAAAAAGCTTGTCTACTCAATTGCTTAAGAATGCTTTGTTCAACAGTCTTCATATTTGGTATTGAGGTTGGTTAGACCCTATTGATTTTTTAGGTGACTGTGTCAAAGGTCAAAGTCACAGGGACTTTTACTACAATAAGCTTGTCTGCCCAGATGCTTAAGAATGCCTGTCCACACTGTATTGATTTTGACATTTTCACATTTGAAGCATATAATTATGTTCTCATATATTCATGATAGAACACCCAAGGCAAAGCTGCATGAATGGGGGGTGGGGGGTATTCAAGTCATGCAGTGGCAGTTTCAGTTTTGAAGTCAGTAGGCCAAAGGTAAAGGTCACTCTGATCTTTGCCACTTAAACATGTAGAATTCATAACTTAGCAATGCACTGGCTAACTACCCTCAGATTTGGCAGGGAGGTTGTCCTTGAGCTCTAAATGACCACGGTTGATTCTGACAAAATGTTATACAAAATAAAGTCTCATGTTCATCGGTAATGACATTTGGCAACAATCAATGAACGTTAACAATACTCTATGATAAAGGACAATAAAAGATAATATTTGTAAAAATTCGATGGCATTGAGCTATCTATTAGACGAGCACACATCTGTTATATCTATGTAGGAGTCAAGTAGACTAGTAGTATTGTTGTCATCAATGTATAATGACGTCTTTATTTCACATTTTATTTGTATTTTGATGGAAATGTGTTACTTTAAGGACAATAAGGAATTTATATTAATGCATGAATGTTTTTATCCGGTAAATCGACATGAGGCTAGATGGAGTACGATATGCATTTGATATTGACATTTTTGACTCTCAGAATGAAAACGAGGCTATCTTGAGTACGATATGCATTTGATATAGATATTTTCAACTCTAAAATGAAAACGAGGCTAAATGGGTGTAAAATATGTATTTGAAATGGAATTTTTAGACTCCGGAAATGGAACGAGCCTAAATTGATAACATATTCAATAGTGATTGTTATTTAAACATCACGTGGTTCAAACGCTGAAAGTTCATTGGTTATTTTTCATACGGTATGATATAATAGATGATACAGAAAATTTTAGGTGATATTTGGAACTGTTCAGTTATATTGGGCAACATCAGATGATATTGGTAACTATTCGATGATAATGGGCAATATTATATGATATTTGGAAATATTCCATGATATTGGAAATATTAGATGATATTCGGAAATATTAGACGATAATTGGAAATATTTGATGATATTGATTTGTTTCATTGTGCTGTGTTATTGTGCTTTAAGCCGTTTGTTTACTCTTATCACATTCACGAAATAATACGAGGGAATGCCGTTTAATATTTCTTTTCCTGAAGACTGAAAAGTTTTTTTGAGGAATAATCAAGTCCTACGTTGTTTGTTGTTGTTTTTGTTTGTTTGTTTTTTATGAAGACAGCTAAAATTAATAGAAAGTAATGGTATCGCTTGCTATTAAAGATGTTTTTCCTTTATAAAGGCAAAATTTTGTTTTTACGAGATTTTGTTTTTCTGATTTTTATAATATTGAACTAAGAGCACATTTTCTTTCTCTGTCCTCAGACATGTACCCACGGCACTGAAGACTTTAAGAAAATCAAGAGAAACATAATCGAAAAATGTCCTGTATATGAAGAAATTCTACGACGCGACTTTAACAACGCTACTCGGCTCGATTATGAGTTCAGACCCGACCCTTGGGTGGACAAGTTCTTTAAGAGTATGAACAGTCTTGGTGATGTCATAACTCGTCCTAGTGGATCAAAATTACCAGGATTTCTGTCGCAGGCCACAGAGACTGATTTTTCCAGGAAAGAGTTGCAGATTATCAGTAGAAACGACGGTGTAAGCGGTGCGGATACAAACCCATGTTGCTTTAGTGGATGTACGTTTGTCTATGGTGGCAAAATGATTTTAACGGACTGGAATAACGCATGCTTAAAAATGTTCAACAAACGAGGTGTTTTATGCAATAGGCTTAACTTACCGAACAATCCATGGGACGTTAAGATGATCGACGACGATCGGGTTGTTGTCACGGTCCCTGGAGATCAGAAAATACTTATCGTTTGCTACAGCGGAACAGAAATGGAAATCATCTATTCGTTTGAAACCGACTGCGAATGCTGGGCCGTGGCTGTTGTTGGAGATAGGTTTGCAACAACCTGTGATCCTTGGAGCAAAACACCTAGTATCAGAATGTTTACAATGGAAGGAAAGTACGTGCGAATCTACCAGAAAGATAACAGCGGTCGGCAGCTGTTTGCGTATCCAGAGCACATTGCAACAGATAGTTATCAAAATGTTATGTACATTTCCGATTCCCGATTGCACAGTGTCACAGCTCTCACCGTCGAAGGCTGCCTTATGTTCAGATACAAGCACATGGATCTGAGCTATCCATCTGGTGTGGCAACCGACAACCAGGGTAACCTGTACGTATGTGGTAAGGAGTCCAGAAACGTTCATCAAGTCTCTAAAACCGGACAGATTATCCGAATCTTAATGGATTCAACTGAATTAGAAGCTCCACGTGCAATATCTTTCCAACAAGATGGAGAAAACATGATCGTCACTGATGTTGGAAATACTAATTGCGATGAATTTATTACGGCTTCGTTGGAATAACCGCCACGTGTATCCACTGTTTAACTACCAATCAACTAGATGCCAGAGTCCTTGGTGTTAAATTTTTTTCACTTTTACATTCATACTGGTTCTTTTATACCAAAACAGACATGACGCATGTGCATACAAATATAATATTTTTACAGCTATTTTTTTACTTTAATATATGCAAAACAAAGACATCGTATAATTAAGGGAATCAGAAATATCAACTTAAATCAACGTTGTATCTTAAATGCTAGAAAATTATCAACACTAACATTTACCACGGAATTTTTATTTAGATGTGGATTTATGTCGATTGAAAAACCGAGATCAAAGCTAATTCAATTATCATATGAACAAAAGGTAATTTGCATACTATCTATATCAGAGTTTCGCGTGTTTGTGAAGTATGTTTCTTATAAGATATATCTTGTTTTAGTCATAACAAATTTGCTCACACAAGTGTTTCTAACGTGTTTATTCATTTTACATTAAAAGGTCGTTCAAAAGTTATTTAGGGAATGGTACATAACTTTATTCTGTTATGAAAATACATATGTCCAACTTGAAAGCGATCCGGACCAAACTGAATTCTTGTCTCTTTGGAATCAAAAGCGGTTAGCCTTTGTGGCCAGAAACTACATTTTCGTGCAGTCTGGCTTATTGTAGTTGAACGATATTGAGAAAAAATAACGAACTGTAAAGATTTAATAATAAGAAATGAAGTGAAACCTATCTAATTCATCTAAAAAAATCAAACGCATGAAAAACATACAAATGTATCAAAACAGAATCAGTGCAAAAACAAAATTTAATACCGGTATTCTTTGCACTATGTACTTTACAAATTATGAAAGAATTTACATTTTTTCAACAAAATCCTAGTGTTACTAACGGTGTTAGAGAAATTTATTCAAATTTTGACATGCTACAACATAATTCTGAGATTAGTGATTACTACGTTACATAAATTACTTGACAACATTGCAGCAAACTAATTTTAAGTTTCATAGAAATAACAGATGTTAAGTGTTTTTTATTTGTTGTTTTTAGCTCGACTTATTTTTCGGAAAAAAGTAGAGGTATTGTGATAGTCGCGGCGGCGTTGCCGTTGCCGTCCGCAAACTTGTACCTGGATCATAACTTTTTTAGTTGTTGGTGTATTGTCTTCATACTTGGCCACAACAACCCTTGGGACAAGACCTTTCAGTCGACCACACTAACCTTGATCTTCATCCTTAAATGACCTTGACCTTCAAGGTTAAAAATCCAAATTTGGCTTATTCTTGCTATTATTGGATGTAACTTTGTTATTTTTGAATGGATTGTCTTCAAACTTGAATATAATAATCTTCAAGGATATCTCTTAATAATAACCAGACAGACCTTGACCTTCACTCATAACCTTGACTTTGAAGGTAAAATTATTGAAATTTTCATTTTTTTGGCTATTATTGGCTGTAACTTTGTTATTTTTGAATGGATTGTCTTCAAACTTGAACATAATAATATTCAAGGATAACCCTTAAAAATAACCAGGCAGGTCTTGACCTTCACTCATTAATGACCTTGACTTTGAAGTTCAAATTATTGAAATATTTATTGTTTTGGCTGTTACTGGCTGTAACTTTGCTATTATTGAAGGGATCAACTTCATATTATAACAGAACATACTTAAGGACAAGACCTTGTTGTTTATATCATATATATATATATATATATATATATATATATATATATATATATATATATATATATATATATATATATATATATATATATATATATATATATATATATATATATATATATATATATATATATATATATATATATATATATATATATATATATATACCACCACCACCACGTGTCACCACCACCACCACCACGCGTATCTATTTAAATTATAGAATTTTCTATTTATAGAATTGCGTGTTTCTATTTATATATATATAGTATATATATATACTGATATTTATATATACAAAATATATAGACAAAACTAATGTGACAAGACAGACCGATTAAATTTATAAAAAGGAAACGTTAAGATTTTGTTCAAACATTTCTTTGTTTGCTTTATAGAAAGTAAAAAGTCGAGCGTTGCCCCCCGCCCGGCGGTGGCTCTTGTTTGTTGTTGTTGTTGTTTTAATTTCTTCACCTTCATACTTTAACCAAACCAAAATCAGCCGTTAGTGCCGACTGATTATGGTCTTCGCTGTTCACTATTCAGTTAGTGCATATTTTAATTTTTCCCTATAAACGTTTAATGGATTTGCCTTGATTGAATGATCGAAAAGTCCATTTTATATATTTAGCGTGGTTAGCGCGGATTTTAAACTATAAATGTAATAAATTACTGACAGAATATTCAAGACAAATGTAAACAATGTACATGTAAGTGATATCACCTTTACATTTTGTCTAATTCAGGTTAATCGTTTTAAGCTCGACATTTTTTTAGAAAAAAAGTAAAGGTATTGTTATAGTCATGTCGACGTTGCCGTTGTCGTTAACGTTGCCGTTGTCTTCTGTAAACTTGTATGTTGATCACAACTTTTTAAGTTATTGATGTATTGTCTTCATACTTAGTCATCACAACCCTTGGGACAAGACCTTTCAGTAGACCAGACTAACCTTGACCTTCATCCATAAATGACCTTAACCTTCATGGTTAAATGTCTAAATTTTGCTTGTTTTTCACTGATGTTTGGTATAAGTGGCTATAACTTTGTTATTTTTCAATGGATTGTCTTCAAACTTGAACATAATAATTTTAGGATAGACCTTTATGTTGACTAGACAGACCTTGACCTTCACTCATAACAGACATTGACCTTCAAGGTCAAATGTCCAAATTTTGCTTGTTTCTTTGCTATCAGTTGCTTTAACTTTGTTATTTTCATGGATTGTGTTCAAACTTGAACATAATAATCTTTAAGGATAGCCCTTTAAGTTAAATAGACAGATATTGACCTTCACTCATATATGACCTTGACCTTGAAGGTCAAATTTATGATTTTTTTTATTGCTGTTACTGGCTGTAACTTTGTTATTATTAAATGGATTGACTTCATATTATAACAGAACATTCTTTAGTATTTCAAACTCAAGTTGACCTTGGCCTTATAATGACCTTAACCTTGAAGTTTAAATTATTGAATTTTCACTGATTTTTGCTTTAATTGAAAGTAACTTGGTAATTAAAGATGGATTATCTTCATACTTTGACAAAACAACATTTGGACAAGACCTTGTTAATGTTCAACTACCTTGACTTTGAGTTTTAAATATATATTTTTTCTTCTAAAACTAGTGTGACTAGACAGGCCTATAAAAATTAAAAAAAGGAAAACTTAACTTTATTCTTTACGATTTGTTTAAATCGTTTATTTGTTTGCTTTTAGAAAAAATAAAAAAGTCGAGCGTTGCCCCCCGCCCGGGGGTGGCTCTTGTTATGCCACATTTTTAACTTTTTGACAAATTTGCCTATTAAGTAGAATGACTTAAAACTACGAGCTTGGAAAACTTGATTAACATGATAATAGGTATTATTCTGAAAGCTATGTTTTTGTAGTAATGCCCATTATTTTATTATAGTAATTTTTGGTCAAAATTGGTTATAGGTAAACGAGCGCTAACATCGCGTGCAGTGCTCTTGATTTAGCTTCTTGTATAATTTCTTTATCAGTTTGTTGTAAATGATTTATTGCTGTAATTTCTTTGTTTTGATTCTTTTTTTTTCAAATATGTTATGCTTGAAAAGTCTTTGTGTAAATAAAACTGTTTAGTTGTTTATTCCATTATTTCACTCTAAATATATAACTAAGTTTGTCATTTCATTTTGCAGAAAGGTAAATTTTCTCGACACTATGTTTATCTTATAGGTATGTATTATAAAGTAAATACATATTAAAACTGCAAGAGCGGTTTTAATAGCCGAACAGCGTCCTTGATTATTCTCAGTGCTTGATGGTAAAACAATAACCTTGACAACGTACTAATTCTACAAAAAAGGAAATCAAATCAAATCAAAATTATCTATTTAGTAAAATGATTTCAAAACAACATGAAACTTGGAATACTTCTTTATTATAAAAGGCATAGTTGTAAAACAAAACAATAGGCATTATTCTGAAAGTCTTTTTTTAGTAGTCGTTGCCCTTACCAGACTGATGAGCGTTAACATCGCATGCGGTGCTCTTCGTTTAATTCCATTGTTGTATTTTTTTTGTTTATTCAAATGAGTTGTGTTTGAAAAATCATTACTTTCATAAAGTTCATAAAATGCAAAAATGCAGTCAAAACATGTTTACAAAGAAGCATGCGAGAGGTCTTTTTTGCAGCCGTTGAAGACTTGTTTAATTGTCCAAATGGCTGGAAAGTAAGAACTTCTGATTGGTCGAATTGCAGCTGTGAACAATAGAAACATATCAACTATTTCCGTCAGTCTCCGGATAAGATCAAATTAGGAATAATAGGCGAGGTGTTCCGAAGTAAAGGGAGCAGCAAAATTCCGGTACACGATTCGCTCGGTCAAATAATAGTGTTTGATGATATTGTTACGACATTCCCCTGTTTAAAAAACAACAGAAATCTGTCTAAATATGTTTTCTCTGAAAATGTCTATCATTAAGAACTCTATGCTTGTATAATAAATAAGATGTCCAAGTGAAAGAATGCAACAACTCAACTTAACTACCACTCTTCAACTCCAATAAACTCAATTAACGTACCCGTGCTCTTCATTGGCAAGCCAAACGTGCGGGTTCAAATCCGGTTGAAAATTTGTGGGATTGTTCAAGGGCAAAGCCTGTAGGCAACCCTTCAATTTGTATAATTTGGCAATGTTAGCGTGTTACTTTTTTTTTTTTTTGGGGGGGGGGGGGTTGTTGAAATTTACCCATAAGTTTTTATTTTGTTGGTAATTGTGACCATACATTTTGCTTTATGTTATCTATAAATAAAATAAACATAGAACTAAGTGGCCGTTTAGTATATTAGACTATATATTGAACATCATAAAGTCACGGGGGAGAATCACGCCGTTCTTTACCCAAACAAACAAGATGGCGGATGCAGTTTTTCCCTTTTTTCTCTGAAATTCGTAATGTTCTAGTGTAAAGGTACATAGAACAACCTTCTCCACAATTTTTCGGGCACATAGGATTTCATTTCATGATGTTTTGTCCCGTACTTCATTTGAAATGCGCGTCAACAGATTCAAAGCGAGAGAATTTTCCACCGGTTTGATCGTGGTAACGTACGGCTTCTCTAAAATTCACTGTTTTGTTTACATATATGTATATTAACTGAAACCACTGACTTTAAAAGTTGTAATATGTCGTCATCTAAGCATTCATGCCCATTCTGACTAGAATAACCGCTGTAAATATCCATATCGCGGCATTTCCTGGGGAGCACAAATATCAATGATAACGTACGGCGCATTTTTTCTGGTTAATGGATTTTCTATACATCAGTAAGTTTTGGATAGAAAAGTTATGTTTCTTGCTCAGGTCTTTCCAGACATAAGAGGATGTGTAGAACCAAGTATATGTTAGTGGTTATCTGTGCTGTTCGTACAGAAATTAGTGTCCAGCTTTATTTGCCATCCAATGAAAACGCTGTACATGTATTTCTTAAAAATTATGTGTGTTACTTTTCATAGAAGAAAAAAAGTCGATACTATATTGAAATCTATGGAAGCCCTGGAGGAACATTTTAAATTAATATTTAAAACTTATTATTTAAAATTTAATTCTTAATATTTAAAATTTAATTTTTAATATTTAATACTTAAATCCTATCATTAAAAATGCACTCGGGAAACCATTCCGTTGACAGATTGACGCCAAAAGTAGCTGCAGCGAGAATACGAGTAGAGAAGGAAGCAAAGTAAGTTGGACTGTATATATACAAGAAAAACTGTTTTGAATCCGTCCCAGATTGTAGGGGCAGAATTGGACTGAGGGGAATATAAAATAACTTGGTACAATTGTTCACCGCCATAACAAGGTGTGTCGCACGTAAGACCCATGCTCAAAGGTCAAGGTCACATTTAGCGGTCTTTTTATACCTACATTGATTAGTTCATTTTTGATGCAGCTCACAGCGTCTGCTATAAAAAAAGCATTACAATCAAGCAGGCTAGGCATGCTACCCTTGGGGATTTAGGTACTGTAAATCTTAAATGAAAAGCCTTGATTATGAGACGAGTGTTTAAGGGTCACAATCATCCTACTAGTATGCTCATTGATTTGCACTTGAAATTTACATTACCAGTCTTATAGGTTGTAGTAGTGTGCTTTTAAATGCCTGCAGTTTGCAAAAACATTGCCACAGGTTTGGGAAATGTAGCTAAAGGGGTCCTCCCTACATCTAGCAGATTATATTCTCGTTGAAAGTAAATTGATAAATAAATACAATGTCAAAGAAGAATCTATGCTGAAAGAATCCTCATTTTACCACCCACAATTTATCAATTAAGAGGCGTTCTGAAATAAAGTACATAAACCCTTTAATTGTACAGCAACAACTGTACATATATTATTGACTGGTTTACAGTACTGCAACATATTTTAACAGCTGTTTTATATCGATAATGAGTGGGAATGTGTACCTGAAACTTTTAATTTAAGTTATAATATTTTCAAAGATTCTATTATTTATGTTATGGAGGTTATTTAGTTTGACATCAGTTATAGGGTATGTCCCTCTTAGGCCAAAATTGTTTGAAATTGGTTGTTAATAAAAGCTCTAAATTAAATATATTTTAGGCAACTGCTGTGAAGAAAGACAGACGACAAAGCAGTGCATATAAAATGAAAATGGGATGGCAGAACTACCGAGATAGAAAGTACAGAGTTCATACTGAAGCAAAAGGTGGATAAGCACGAATGATGTATTACACATTTGGGGGAAGTCTGGCAGTAGAAAGAATAAGAAATTAAGTGCTTAGTTACTATTTTCCGGACGGAGAAAGTAAAATGGGCAGTGTGGAGGACTTCTAATTGGCTTCAGCATCAGGACAAGTAATTGACAGTTATACTGATGTAGACCAAAATCTATGCAGTTTCACAGAGTATTTTAAAGAGCTAGCAGTTTGTATTCGTCACAGTACAATATATACCTGAGATAAAAAAGGAGAACAAAAGTTTCATAATAAATGCCCTGTAGAAAAGGGCGACATAACTTTTAAAATAAAGTACAGCAAAGTTAAGCACTCATTATATTCTTGAGAACAATCTGAAGTATTTGCCAATCAATATTGTGGTGCTTTAATGCGTTTTGGAGTCCAGAAAAAAATAATTCATAAATATGATCCGTTTAAAGATGGGTATGTGGTTTCTAATATAGAAGTACAGAACACTGTCTCCCTAGAAAAAGATGGAAACCATTATAATTGCCCAGAAGCTTCATCGCGGCACCTTTTTGTATTGAATAGGCCGAATCAAATATTTGGTTTTTAAGTTGAAAATATTAATTGTTTGGTGCTTGGTAAATCACAATTGTTCATAATAATTATTACATTCATTTAAAATGGTTGGTAAACGGAAATTTATTTTGTAGTGGTATCAATCGTTGTTCTGTTTTCATGTGAAATTGTATGCAACTGACATATTCTGTAGCTCTGTGATAATTATAAACATACAAACTACTACAGTAAACTCCGCTTATAACGAACTCATTGGGACATTCAAAATCTGTTCCTTATATCCGGAGTTCCTTGTAAGCATATAGCGAACTAGTTCTTTGTATCAGGAGTTTTTATAGCGAACAGATTTACATATAACGAACTGATTGATAAACATCGTCCGCCATTTTGAAGAGCATTTGATTAAGAGTAATTAGTCATTTATTTATTTTTTAGACACAATACCCAAGAGCGTACATTTTGGAATTTGAAAATCCTTTGCTATTTCAGTTTTAGTTTTACTCCCTTTCTCAATTTCTCATAAAATATCATATTTTGTTTCTTAACTCAGTGCTTTTCGTTTTCTTTCCATGAATAAGAATAAACAAGATTTTCCATTTTTTCTTCCTTTTATATTGAATATCTTCTATTATATTTTAAGGATGACTTTTACTAATGAAATATATAGATTTCTTTTCATTTCAATCAAGCATACTTTGTAGTTTTCTATGGATTATGTTTGCAAGCATGCGTGATTATGTTGAAAACTGATTATAAATGATCATAATTATTTTACTCGAGCAAAACTATTAAAGAAAAGAAATAATAGAATAAAAGGAATAACCGTTTTATCTTTGTGACAAGAACTCATGCTAAAAATATCCTAAATAGAAAACTATAACATACTTCTATACAAATTCATTTTCATAGATATATTGAAGTACATACAACAATAAACGGTACATTCCGCGAGTTTTAATCCGTGCCAATGAAAACGAAAGTTGAAAATGCGGGATATATGTACGAATAGCCGATATTTTGGAGTTCGTTATAAAAGTGTAATTTTCTGCACTTTTAACTAAATTGGGACTAAGAAATGAGTTCCTTATAAGCGATAATTCCTTATAACCGTGTTCGCTATAACCGTATATTTTTATATTAAATAAAGAAGGGCAAAATTCGGGCCAAAAAAATGTTCCTTATAACCGGAAGTTCGCTATAACCGTGTTCGCTATAAGTGAAGTTTACTGTAGTTGACAATTATAGATTATGATGTCATTTTGGTTATTATAATACATGTAATGCTTGCTTCTTAAACACTTTTATTAATGTAAAAGGTTAGTTTTTTTGTACCTGCCAAATGCTCAAAGCACATTTGTGGCATATGTTTATTTTTAGTGACAGTTCTTGTTCTATTTAGTTGAAAAATAATCATGTTTTTGAGTTGCCTAGTTTTTAATTTTACCCGTAAAAATAAATCGAGTCATGAATACCCTTTTATTTTTATGTTGTATGCTGAAAATAGCTATCCCAGATTGTTATCAATTGGAAGTTGAACCTGAAGCGATTATTCATTGATGAGTGTAGATACCTTTGATTTTGTACTTTGATTAGTCACTGTAATTAAAGAGTAAAAGTTGTTACACTGGGTTTGCTACCTTATTTTTAAAGTGGACTGTAATTATAATTTTTAACAAGCAACTTTAGCCTATCTATACGCCATCAGTAAGGGAAACAATAGTATCATCTATACTTTTCTTGCTGCCATTTGTCTTAAAGTAGCAGTGCGTAACTGAATAGTTTGCCTGCTGACTGCACTGTAAAATCAGTGAAAATGCTAATAAGGGACATTTTCTAATTGATTGAAACAGTTAATTTGCGTTACTTTGGCAACAGTAGCATAAGAGATAATACCAAAGATGTCAAAGTACTGTATTACTATTTCTGTCACGGACCATGTGACCAGATCTCAATTTCTTGTAAAAACTGTTTTTTAAAAATGTCGAAAATGATAAGGCTTCTATATATTCGCTGTTAATTTCAGCCATTTAAGTTCACAAGAGTTAGATTTTTTACGATAAACGCAAAATAAACAAAATATAGATGGTTTGAAAGCTTGTCAAAGACTTAGTGGATCAAACAGTAGTATACACAAGTTTGTTTGCCAGTTTATTTTAAAACAACATTGTAGATGCATAACTATTTGCATTGAAAACTGTTCAGAACTGAATAGAGCTCTGTGTTTAATTCAATAAAGAGAAAATCTGATTTATCTTGATTCCTTTTTAGCTCAGCTCAAAGGTGAGCTACTGTCATTGCCCGCTGTTGTCCAAAATGTTTATCTTATTGATTTTCTATGTCTATTTTTAATCTGGGTTATCTGGGGTCATAAACTAGGTCACTAGTTCAAATCAAAGAAAAACATAAAGAACACTTTAGATGCTGTATTTTCAACTTGAACAACTTAAAAGTTTATTAGAATATTTGTCTGGATAATCTTTAGGTCGAGTTTGATTCTGGGTCATATGGGGTAAAAAATAGGTCAAATTAAAGAAAAACAGTTTGAACACTACAGGTCTTTTTTCAGTTGTTGGAACAACTTGTAACTTTATCATAGGTCATATATGTAGGTCAAAGTTGAAACTTGGTCTTTTGGAGTTAAAAAGTGCTAAAATTTGACCCCTGCTTGAGAACATTTGGAAAATATTTAGTACTGCCTGCAAAGAGCTCATTATGTTTATCTTCTAATTTCCTACATACGGTTTTAAGTCAGATTTGTCCTGCAATCATCAATGTAGAATCTTTTATTATTTTTTTCCGTTTGATTTATGACCAGTTCTAACAATTAGTAAAAACGAACTCGAGATCGGCCTAGAAATTTTAACTAGCAGTAAAACATAAAAAACACATACTTAACATCAATGTTTATTCATTAAAAAGTATATATATTATTGTCTGATGTTCAATCATCTGGATTTGTTTCATATTCTTTAAAATCGTAAACGTTTATGTGAAAGTGTTTACGAAAACCAGGCGTGATACGAAAACCTGTTGTTATATAGATATAATAAAAACATGAGCTACATTTTAAAATGCGAGGTAAGCATCAGAAGACTGATGTTTGGAACACTATACTTTCACTGATGTTATCATAGCGACCAAATAATTGTTTTTGGTTAAAAGAGGAGCAAGTAGCTTCCAACTCACCTTACATATATATTATTATCAAATTAAACAAAACTTGTATATTAATTAAGATGAAATGTCCAAACTAATTTTAGTTAGTGAAACAATGATGGGTATGAAATATCAACATTTCGTTCTTCATATGCATCCAGTAATGCTTCATACAACATGCTTTAATAGCATTACTAGGCATCTGTAGGTCTGGCTGTAGAATGTAAGCCAACTCCTGGAAAGCATCGTTACATATTTGCTTAGGTATTGCGTATAGTTCTTGGCAAATAATATCCTACAAATCAACACCATAATCAGTAGAACCTGATAGTACTAGTACATTAAACAACATTTTATTTTTTGCTCCTCCAGTACAAGTGTCTACATGTTTCTGTGGTCGCACATTGTGAAAATTCCACGGAATACAATGCGATAAAGTCCCGCTTGAAGAACATCCGTTACATAAAATCGCAAGCATTCTGTATGAACAGGATTTTACGTATCAATTCGTCCACGAGCTCTCAAATCCTTCAACGTATTCATTCACCCGATTTCTTGTGGATTATACATGACGCAGTGACGCCCGTAATTATTACAACGAATTTAACTGACGAAGACCAAGACGTGCGTTGTGGCGACAATGGAGAAGTAAAACAATTTCTGCGTACTTGAAGTCAGCATGAAAGTACTGCGTAATCACTTCTAAGCTGGTGCTTCCGTTTCCAGATGGCAATAGGGATGACACAACTGTTGACACAGGAGTCACTTCAATAAAATGATAAAGGCAAACATCAACGGGATCTCCATGTTTACGACCTTAAAAGAAATAGAAATAAATGAAATATAGCGTTATAAAAACAAAGGACTGGGGCTGTAAACATGTAATTTTGTTATCCACCACCAACAACTAAACATTATCGTTAGACAAACCTAACCCCCCCACCCCCTGACTAGCAAATATATTTCTGTCAGTTTAAACGCTTCAACCAGAACAAAATGTATTGATAAACTTTCTCTGCTCTTGACACTATGTATTCAATAAAATGTTAAGCGGAGCCGTATCTGGCTTCTTTGATAAAACTAACATATCTTAATCGTTTCAACTGTAAGCATGAATAAAGTTTCCTTTTAAAAGGAAAGGCTTGCACAGTTGTGCCTTCATCCCAACATATTTATTTGTTTTCATTTTTGTAAAAACGAATATTTTTGTCAAAACGATTTGAAATCTATTCTCTATTGTATAAAACTAATAAAGAAAATAATCAATCGTAAAAATACTAACGTGAAGATCTATCATACTGAAAGGAAACAAGTGTGCACATTTCATTTAATTTATAAGCATGTTCCCAGATACGATGCGCTATCTATAAATCATCACGTGGTAACATGGGCTATTTTTAGATTACCTCACCAAGTTCAGTAGATCTAAATATAACTCGATCATGCACTGTGTGATTTGGACCACCCTTTGAAGACGGAATACTACCGCAGTCAACATCCTCTATTGTGTAAAACTAATACAGACAAAAAACAATTATAAAAGAAACTAACTTTTGCGTCTTGAAAAAGAATTGAAACGGAACAATTTCGTTTATAATTTATTACGGTTTAAATCAATAAATCAAGTAAAAATACGAATCCTATTTATATAAACAAACTGGGATTACCGAAGTAACTAAAATAGCTTAGATTTCCGTAATATTACTTCGTCTGATTCCGCAGTATGACGGAATCGCCCGAATTGTCACGATTGCAATCGGAAGTACATCGGCTATTATCATTAATCCGAAGAGTGACGGAAAAGGCCGAAAAGTTGCGATTGGCACGATTTCAGCTGGTTTCCCGTTCAATCATGCACTTATAAATGTAAGCAGAAAACCACCTAACCGGAACAGGTTTTCCAAATGAAATGGCTTGCAGCCGTGGCTGCAAGCCAAAAATATGACAATCGAGATATAATAGTTCACGGAATGTATAAAAAATGACAATTACCTGTAATTAAGCAGCTACATCGAATTTGCCAGTTTTTTTTTTCGTGTAAGAGACGGTTGAATTCAAATACCCGCGTCTTATGTTCTTAATTTTTAAATACACATGTACATGTATTAAGAATTAAATCTTTAATATTAAGAATTAAATTTTAAATATTAAAAATTAAATTTTAAATATTAAGAATTAAATAATAAGTTTTAAGTTTTAAATATTAATTTCAAATGTCCCTCCAGGGCTTCCCTAGAAATCCGTTCATAGTCGCCTTCTATTTTTCATAATGCTTCATAGTACCGCGTAGTGACGTATTCAAGGGCCAACTAAAGCTTGACACTATATGTTAGTGTTCATCCTTAGCTGTTCTACAGAAATTAGAAACATTCTCCTGTCGCTATCGCTCCCGTCGAAGTTTCTAATTTCTGTAGAACAGCACCACCGTAGGGAACGTGTTACAGTATCGCCTTTTTCGGTTACAGTATAGAATTTTCAAGATGGAGGATTATTTATGGGAAGAGATGTAGGTGATTTTTATTCAGGTCCATACTACTAGTAGTTTAGTTTCTAAAAGATGTTTTTGTGCTTTGCTTGTAAGGAACAGAATCCGGTATCTAGTCATATATTTCTTCAGACCCTGCACCGCAGATTTATCTCTATATTGTCTCATAAATGTGCAGATTTGAAGGTTTAAAAATTTGAATCGGGAGACCAACGCATTTTTTCCCCATTCCGACATTATTTAAGCAAGCCTAGATAAAGTAAATCTACAAAACGTTAGTCCTTTGTGTTTAGAAACGATTATAAAAGTAAATGACCAGTTGAACCTATTTTCCTGTTGGTAAAATGCGTTTGAAAAAATAAACAATGTTACAGTACAGAGCGAGGTTAATTTTGAAGGTTACAGAATAGACCTAGCGACTTTGATACAATTTTGTTACAGTTTATACCCAGATTTCGGTTACAGTTTAGATACTTGCCAAATTTCAAACAAAGTTCGTGTATCCATTATTTTTATGAAATAACTCATTCCTTTCTATTTAAAACATTCTTGAAAGGTTGTATTTCTTTTTTTCTTCAGCAGAACAGTTATAGTTTGCTATTTTTTTACTTTAAGTTTCAGATTGAGACTATTTGCAGAATAAGTAATGTCCTAAGTAAGGACTGTTTTCACGACAACAACAGTAACTTTTATCGAATTGTATTGAGGGAAGAAAGATTATTACTTGATTTCATTACACATTATAATAATGCCTATTAGTAATAAAATAGAGAAAAAATATTCCTTAACAGAAGTCCAACACGGAAAACATGAAAATGTTGCAGGATCAGTTTTGATTAAATCTGTTCATGGACGGTAGTGGTAACTGCAAGGTAGCACCGGCTTCAGCAGAATTTACATTAAACATGAACTGGTACACTTTAGATTTTTTAACATCTGTGGATGTGTTCATATGGCGGTTATCATGGAATCTTCAATGTGACACGTTATTGCCATTCTATGAAAAGCGGCATATTAGGTTAAAAATTTCGTGTGCCCTAAAGAATACAATGAGTGAAACTAAATAAAATGAAATTTTGAGAGGGGTTGCAGGTTATGAAGCCTGCATACCATAGATAAGCTGTCAAAAGACACAATTAACAATAGGAACTACCCTAAGAATGATTAAACAGTATTTAAGTGAGCAATGTTTCAACCTTAATTTTTATTTCCATCTACCATAATGTATTTTGTAAGTATTTAAAAGGGTTTGTTACGTTTGGCTTTATTGGATTTTAAGTTTCAACGACACTGAGGTCATGTGAAAACATTCCTGCTATAGTGTAAAGAAAGACCCCAGAATCCCTTTGTGAAACATTTCAGACACGAGTGGGCACTTGACTAGATCCACCGACTTTCCGTAAATTAGCTTGATAGATTCCTCACATACAAAGAATCCAAAGTCATGACTGGATTTCAACTACAGCAGTAAATGAAAGATAATTTGAAGGCGACGGCCTTATCCCGACTCTGCCACTTTTATGTACCTCCATCAGGCTCACTATAGAGAAGATATTGTAATTGTCTGACCATAATTTTATACTCTATAACTTTCAATATTATTTTCTTTTTCAGAAACATGAAAACTGCTATACAGAATGTCTGAAATAAGAAAAAACGACTTTTAATTAAATAATGACAAAATAATCGTAAATTCAACAAAGAAGCATTCGAAATGACGCCATGATCTCGATTTGATTTGAATGCTTTTAGTTCGAGACGAGAAGGGTCTTTAAACATTGCCTTTTTTTCAAAATCTATAATTTGGGTTTTCGTATCCCCGATTGCAACCGAAACCATTTGAACAACTAATTGGTAGAAAGTCATGTAAATTTCATCACATTTAGTCAAGTAGTTACTGAGCGGATGATGTTGAACACACATGTGTACGACAGACGGACGAATAGCCATCACAGAGATTTAAAAGTCTATGTAACATTCATACATTTTACCTAGTATATTTGTATCATAGTTTGGAGACCTTTCTGTTGAAAATGTGTCAGGGTTAAATCGTATACATATACATGCACAGTGCGTTAACTGGAGTGCGGGTATTAGTTACCCGCACTCCAGAGCATGCCCATTGATTGGCTCATTTTTGCTGGGGTTTACATATTGTGACGGCAGTGAAAGTGAAATCGACAGAAATGTCATATTTAGATGCTCGTTCATTGGTTCATTTTTGCCGGGGTTTCATATTGTAACAACAGGGAACGTGTTTTTATGTTTGACTATGATACAAAAGAGAAATAACACCAAAACACTCGGTAATCTGATAAATACTCGGGGGGGCTACGCCCCCTCGTACAAATCAGATAACCTCGTGTTTCGGTGCTCTTTCTATTACATAGAAAGTATCGAAGTCTAAACTGTAACCGAAATCTGAGTATAAACTGTAACAAAATCGGATAAAAATCGCTTGGTCTATGCTGTAACTCTGCACAAATCACCCCGCTCTATACTGTAACATTGTTTATTTTTTTCAAATGCATTTAACGAACAGGAAAATAGGTTCAACTGGTCATTTATTTTTATAAACGTTTCCTAACATAAAGGACTAACGTTTTGCAGATTTACTTTATCTAGGCATGCATAAATAATGTCGAAATTGGAGAAAAATGCGCTGGTCTCTCGATTCAAATTTTCAAACTGTCAAATCTGCATATTTATTAGACAATATAACGATAAATCTGCGGTGCAGAGCCTGAAGCAATATATTACTAGGTACCGGATTCTATTCCTTACAAGCAAAGCACAAAAACATCTTTTAGAAACTAAACTGCTTGTAGTATGGACCGGAATAAAAATCACCTACCTGTCCTCCCAACAAATTATCCTCCATCTTTAAAATTCTATACTGTAACCGAAAAAGGCGATACTGTAACACGTTCCCTACGGTGAGCACGGATGAACACTAACATATACTTAGAAACTTCGGCGGGAGCGATAGCGACAGGTTTCTGTACAACAGCTACGGATGTATAAGGCCGTGTCTACACCTATTCAAGTTTCTTACATGTCACATTTAGATAAGCTAAATAAATGGCCCTTTCAACATTTTTTCAGGCACAATTTTTACTGAAATGTCTCATTAAGATAGCCCAGGATTTATACCTTTGTCTTTGCAAGACTATCATGTTTCTGTAAAATATGTGAAAAGAGCGGGAAAATGATGCAATTAGCTAAAACAGAATGGAGTAAATGAAATGCGTTCATTCTTTTTTAAAATTGAAAAAATGTGACAAAAATTTATTTTGATGCAAATTCTTTATTTGATGAAAGTTATTCACTAAATGAACAAGATCATTTTAAATCCATTTTGACTCTACTTGAAAAAGAGCTCTTTTTTAGTTTTTTTACAATGTATTTATTTTTTTTATTTTTTTTTTTTTTTGCTCTTCTGTGTATCAGCGTATTGATTTGTTCCTTTGACCAAGACATTGTTATCATTTACTGAAATTCAAAGGGCATGTACACTGAATCAGTAACAAAAAGTCAGAAAATAATAAAAATTACAGCACTATCAAACCTTCGGGGCACATGTTTTGTGTCAAACCGGTGTTATCAGTGTCTTGACAGCCAAAAACTTGTAGAAAAATAGAACGTGTTCTAACTTTCTTGCAAGAAATTATCTTCTTGGATGTCACATAATTTCTCTTTAAAACTCATTCAAGTAGGGTGTCTACACTATCCAATACAAGAGAATATGATACTTGCATTCAAGACTTGGATAGGTGTAGACGGGCTCTAAGTTAACATATTTAGTGTCAAACTTTATTTGGCCTCCTTAATATTCACTTTATTACGTCACTACCAATCCGCTTTATTAAACAAGTAAACCTGAATGGTGGGTTTGAATTTGACCTTATAAATATGCATGATTTACGTTACTGCGCGCGAAGACGCATGTACCCTTGCATTTCAGTATGATATTGAAACATTTATTTTCGGAAAACATTTTGATGAGTTTGACAATTGATACTCAGTAGCTAATATCTGATATGATTTATACATGTATACACTAAATGTCATGTGTTAACACACGGTCATGTGATGTATTTCCAAAAAAAACAACATATAATGTCTACTTTCACTTTCTGTCTACCGCAAAAAAGAAAGTGAATACACACATGTCTTTCCTCTTAGTTACAAATTAATTACATTCGTAAAAAAAATATTAACTGACATTCTGTATTGGTTTATACTGTTACACGAGCAGTAGATCTATCTTTTTAGCCAAGACGCGGATTTAATTCTAAACTGCATGTATATCATTTATCCATAAATACAAAATTCATGTAAGTTGACCTTTTAACGTCATTTTTACTTAATTAATATTCAAAATCGGCCCAGGGAAGCGCATGTGCAAATTTATGCAAATAACTATTTTTACAAACGCGGTTAACTATGAACCACTAGGAAAAATAGAAGGCGACTATGTACGGAATTTGGTATAGTATCGACTTTTGTTCTTCTATGAAAATTAACACACATAATTTTGAAGAAATATGTACAGCGTTTCCATTGGATGACAAATAACGTTGGACACAAAATAAAGAAACTGAATATTATTTAGTGTCCAACTTTATTTGTCATCCAATGGAAACGCTGTATTTCTTCAAAATAATGAGTGTTAATTTTCATAGAAGAACAAAAGTCGATACTATATCAAATTCTGTTCATAGTCGCAGTGCTTCATAGAATCACGTTTGTAAAAATAGTCATTTGCATAATTTTGCACATGCGCTTTCCTGGGCCGATTTTGAATATTAATAATTAAAAATGACTTCAAAAGGTCAACCTACATTATTGTGCATTTATTGATAAAGGATATACATGCAGTTCAGATTTAAATCCGTGTCTTCGCGAAAAGATAATGCATGTGTAAAATTAAAAAAAAACAATACAAATTGTCAATTAATATTTTTAATTCGAATGTAGAAAAAGATCTTAATTAATTTGTAACTAAGAGGAAAGTCACGTGTGTCTATTCACTTTTTTTCGGTAGACATAAAGTGAAAGTAGACAATGCTTTTGGAAAATATATATCGTGACCTCGTAACATTTAGTGTATACATGTATAAATCATATGAGATATTAGCTACTGAATATCAGTTGTCCAACCCATCAAAGTGTATTAACAAGTAAAAAATAAATTGCTGGCAAATGCAGCAATGTGATTGTCACGGCGAAAAACAAAAAAGAAAGAAAAAAAACACCCCGGCAAAAACAAAAAACACAACAGTTAAGTATAATGATAAGGTATCTCCAAATATCTGCGCTGAATTGACATGTTAACTTGTTGAGAAGGTTTTTAAGTATTATAATGTAACTTATTACAAGAGCCATGTACATGTATATGTAGTAAATTTAAAGCAGTTATTTATCATTCTTGTGTACTGCACACCTCTTTAGTGAGATCTATCCAAGAAGTTTAATGTTGATATCTCAAAGGCTTTATTAGTTATGACCTGGACAAAAATTAAGTATGAAAAATAACATAGGACAATAACTGAAAAATAAGGCACGATTGGTTATCATTCTTATATGCTGCTTTCCTCCTAAATGAGATCTATCCATCTGAAGTTTAAAGTTGTAACCTCGAATACTTTTTGAGATAAGCTCCGGACAAAACGTATAAAACATAACTCAAAAAATTATAACGGATAGAGTTATCATTCTTGTGCACATCATTCCTTAATAAGATCTATTCACCTATAAAGTTTCATGTTGACATCTCAGACTTTTTGAGTTAGGCTCCACTCGGGTGAAAAAATAAGTATGAAAAATAACAAAGGGCAATAACTGAAAAATTATGAAGTGTGGACTGCAACCTCCTGAGTAAGATCTATCTACCTATGAAGGTTCATGTTGATATCTCATAGACTTTTGTAGTCATACTCTGGACAAAAATTAAGTATGAAAAATAACAAAAGGCAATTACTGAAAAATAATGCACGGTTTGTTATTATTCTTATGTGCTGCACTCCTCCTCAATGAGATCTTTCCGCCTATGAAGTTTCAAAGTTGTTACCTCTAACACTTTTTTAAGATATGCTCCGGACAAAAAGTATGAAAAATAACAAATGGCAGTAACTAAGAAATTAAAAAGGGTAGAGTTATCATTCTTTCGCATAGCATTCCTCCTCACAAAGTCTATCCACCTATGAAGTTTTATATTGACATCTCAATTTTTTTTTAGTTAATTTATACTCCACTCAGGTGAAAATTAAGTATGAAAAATAACAAAGGGCAATAACTCAAAAATTAGGAAAGGTAGAGTTATCACTAAGTGAGATCTAACTACCTATGAAGTTTTATGTTGATATCTCAAAGGCTTTTTTAAGTTATGCTCTGGACAAAAATTAAGTTTGAAAACATAAAGGTCAATAACTGAAAAATTATGCAGGGTAGAATTATCATTCTTGTGCACTGCATTTCTCCTAAATTTGATTTATCCACCTATGAAGTTTCAAATTGATATCTCCACCTATGAAGTTTCAAGTTGATACTTTTTGAGATATGCTCCGGACAAAAATGTGGACGGACTGACGGCAGGAAGGACAGATGGACGGACGGAGACTAATTATATATCCCACTCGCATTTTCGGCGGGGATAATAAAACATTTTCCTGCTCATATCTAACATATCTAAAGGAAACTCAGAATTTTGCTCACAATAATGAGACATGAATTCTGAATGAAGTTTGATGTTGTGGTAAAGACTGATTTACGGACCAAATTAAGTTATTGTACAACCTGGTATGGTGAATGTTTATTGTGAAACGCATATGGAAAACCAAATCTCAGTTTAGAGAAAAAAAATGTGTTATTGCGCAAGAAAAATGAAATTATTCAAAAAAGACAATTAAAGCTTTTAATTGCAAATATAGAAACTTAGAAATGTAATGTTCAAAAGACATTTTACACGTGAAAAGATTTACTCCGACATGAGAACACGTAAGTCCAACTTTGTCGTCCTTTGCTGTTTTCGCATTTTCGTATTTTGAGGCGAAGAAGCAAAAATACGACATGGCGTAAATAAGCCACCATACATAATCCTTTAATTGGCCATAGTGCTTATACTGTCAATATTTGAGAGACCGGTGCGTATACAATCACCGTAGGGAACGTGTTACAGTATTGCGTTTTCCGGTTACAGTATGGAGGATTATTTGTTGGGAGGACAGGTAGGTGATTTTTATTCCGGTCCATACTACAAGTAGTTTAGTTTCTAAAAGATGTTGTTGTGCTTTGCTTGTAAGGAACAGAATCCGGTATCTAGTCATATATTTCTTCAGACTCTGCACCCCAGATTTATCGCTATATTGTCTCATAAATATGCAGATTTGACAGTTTGAAAATTTGAATCGAGAGACCAACGCATTTTTCTTCAATTTCGACATTATGTATGCATGCCTAGAAAAAGTAAATCTGCAAAACGTTAGTCCTTTATGTTAGGAAACGTTTATAAAAGTAAATGACCAGTTGAACCTATTTTCTTGTTCGTTAAATGCGTTTTAAAAAATAAACAATGTTACAGTATAGAGCGAGGTGATTTGTGTAGGGTAACAGCATAGACCTAACGACTTTGATCCGATTGTGTTACAGTTTATACCCAGTTTAGACTTCGATATTTTCTGTACATACTAGGTAAAATGTATGAATGTTACATAGACTTTTAAATCTCTGCGAGTTTATTGGCCCGATGGCTATTCGTCTGTCTGTCTTACACATGTGTGTGCAATCTCATCTGCTTAGTAACTACTTGATTAAATGTGATGAAATTTACATGACTATCTACCAATTAAGTTGTCCAAATGGTTTCGGTTGCAATCGGGGATACGAAAACCCAAAACATAGATTTTGAAAAAAAGGCAATGTTTTAAGACCCTTTTCGCCTCGAACCAAAAGCATTCAAATCAAATCATGATCATGGCGTCATTTCGATGCTTCTTTGTTGAAGTTACGATTATTTTGTCATAATTAATTAAAAGTCGTTTTTTTATTTCAGACATCCTGTATAGCAGTTTTCATGTTTCTGAAAAAGCAAATAATATTGAAAGAGTATAAATTAAGGTCAGACAATTACAATATCGTCTCTAGTGATGGAGGTACATAAAAGTGTCAGAGTCAGGATAAGGCCGTCGACTTCAAATCATCTTTCATTTACTGCTGTAGTTGAAATCCAATCATGACTTTGGATTCTTTGTATGTGAGGAATCTATCAAGCTAATTTAAGGAAGGTCGGTGGTTCTAGTCAGGTGCCCGCTCGTGTTTGAAATGTTTCACAAAAGGTATCTGGGGTTTTTCTTTACACTAAAGCAGGAATGTTTTCACATGACCTCAGTGTCGTTGAAACTTAAAATCTAAGAAAGCCAAAAGTAACAAACCTTTTTAAATACTTACAAAATACATTATGGTAGATGGAAATTCCAACTTAAAATAAAATTTAAGATTGCAGTATTGCTCTCTTAAATACTGTTTAATCATTCTTAGGGTATTGCCTGCTTGTTAATTGTGTCTTTTGACAGCTTAACTATGGTATACAGGCTTTATAACCTCCGATCCCCTCTCAAAATTTCATTTTATTTAGTTTCACTCATTGTATTCTCGTTTAGGGCACACGCAAATTTGAACCTGGGGGTAATATGCCGCTTTTCATAGAATGGAAATAACGTGTCACATTGAAAGTTCCATGATAACCGCCATATGAACACATACACAGATGTTAAAAAATCTAAAGTGTACCAGTTCATGTTTAATGTGAATTCTGCTGAAGCCGGCGCTAGGAGGCGTAGACGGTAGCTTGTTTATGAACAGGTTTAATCAAACTGAGTCTGCAAAATTTTCATGTTTTCCGTGTTGGACTTCTGTTAAGGATTCTTTTTTCTCTATTTTATTACTAATAGGCATTATTATTAATGTGTAATGAAATCAAGCAATAATCTTTCTTCTAAAAGTAACTGTTGTTGTCGTGAAAACAGTCCTTACTTAGGACATTACTTATTCTGCAAAAAGTCTCAATCTGAAACTTAAAGTAAAAAAAATAGCAAACTACTAGTATAACTTTTCTGCTGAAGAAAAAAAGTAATACAACCTTTCAAGAATGTTTATAGAAAGGTATGAGTAATTTCATAACAATAATGGATACACGAACTTTGTTTGAAATTTGGCAAATATCTAAACTGTAACCGAAATCTGGGTATAAACTGTAACAAAATTGGATCAAAGTCGCTAGGTCTAGAACATGCTGTAACCCTTCAAAATTAACCTCGCTCTATACTGTAACATTGGTTATTTTTCAAACACATTTTACCCTAGAAAAATAGGTTCAACTGGTCATTTACTTTTATAAACGTTTCTAAACACAAAGGACTAATGTTTTGTAGATTTACATTATCTAAGCATGCTTAAATAATGTCGGAATGGGAGAAAAAATGCGTTGGTCTCTCGATTCAAATTTTTAAACTGTCAAATCTGCACATTTATGAGACAATATAGCGGTAAATCTGAAGTGCAGGGTCTGAAGAAATATATTACTAGATACCGGATTCTGTTCCTTACAAGCAAAGCACAAAAACAACTTTACGAAACTAAACTTCTAGTAGTATGGACCTGACTAAAAATCACCTACTTCTTTTCCCATAAATAATCCTCCATCTTAAAAATTCTATAAGTACTGTTACCGAAAAACGCGATACTGTAACACGTTCCCTACGGTGACAATGTTAACTGGCTAATTACTCAAGTGTGTCGAAAGGAGTTGCGGAAATGTGTTAATATAAAACACTGATATTTCGTGTGTTGATAAAGTACTGTTTAGATTCTATATGGTTTAGAAAAAAACTGTTTCTATGTAACTTTTCACGGAAATGGGCTGTACAATGATTGCGTAAAAAATCAATAAAATGTCGGCTGTAGAAATCGAAAGGCATTTTGTCACGTGACTTATGCCCATGCTACCGAAAACTACACATCACAATATCACGGCGTTGAGACGCCTGAGACGCCGTGAAATCATATTAGGTAACAATTATCCAACTCATCGAAAATAAATGTTTCAATATCGAGCAAATGGAAACTCACATGAGCCATATGCCGCCCTTTATATTTCCCAAGAGTACGTGCGTCTTCGCGCGCAAAGTGACGTAAATCATGCATATTTATAAGGTCAAATTTCACCCCCCCCCCCCCATTCAGGTTACTGATTAATAAAGCGGACTGGTAATGACGTAAAAAAGTGAATATTAATGAGGCCAAATAAAGTTTGACACTAAATATGTTAGTTCTCATCCGTAGCTGTTCTACAGAAATTGGAAACATTCTCCCCGTCGAAGTTTCTAATTTCTGTAGGTGAGCTAAAAAATGGGTCAAAGACAGAAAAGGCCGGATTGCATTTGTATACCAAATATCACGAGGCTGTGATGTTCCAAAAAATGCTTACCATTTAACATTAATGTCGAAAATTTAACTAAATCGGTAAATAGGACGTGGATGAGCGACAGACCTGAAATCGAATCCTACGGTATGGGACCACATGTTAAGGTGACAACAGACACTTTTCGTGGTACTCACATAAATGTCATTTAAACCAACTTATTTTAGTAATAATTGTCATTTATTTAATCTTTGTGCATTAAATGTCGTTGATCATCATAAAAAATAACATATTTGAAAAAATGCCTTTGTAAATGATTGATTATTAATAAAAATCCAAAAATTTTAAATCGCCATATCAAAGTCATTTTTTATTTTTTTGTCATCAAACTTTTGGAAACTAAACATACTTATAATATCTGGGGAACGGTGTCTCAATTTTTTTCTATCTTTTCTCAAAAAAATATTACGTAACGTCAAACATTTTATGCGACTTTTTTTCACCATACATATTACGTAATTAAAGATAATTAAGCCGCTGATTGAGCAAACAAAAATCCCTGACACTGTTCCCCCCGTAAATGAATTCCCTTTCATGTGCTTTAAACCGCATGTTAATTGCTTGATTATTAAAAAAGTTATGCCGATTCAAAGTTAGTCCGACCCGCATCAAACGAAGTGTCATAAATCGGCTGTTCTCTCTCGGACCCCTACGTTTCACGCTAAATAATTGCATAATACACAAATATCGCACCAGAGAGGGTCACAAATTGCGGTAACATACTCTAACAACATTTAATGACCCAGTGACATCTGACCTATTAAAAAGTTGCTGATTAATATTAGTTTATAACAGAAATTTCTTCAAATCTTAACGTGATTTACCGTCCGTCTGGTATCCGTCGCACATGTCACGTGACTTTCGGTAAAATTTGAGGCACTCGGTGGGGGGGAAATGAAACGTATTTGCGCATCGCTAGCGGGGTATTTAATTGTAACAAGTTCACTTTTGAATATCATCAGCATTATTATTATATTATACCAGTGTCACTCTGTGTATTCGTTTATGAAATTCCGTTAAAATATAAATTAAAATAACAAAAAACTGAGCTTCTGACGGTCTTTTAAAGTCCATGGTAGATGTACAAATAAGAACGGAATATTATATATTTTTCCTCCAAATTGATATAAATGCTTAACATATTTTTATAGAAATAAAAGGTATCACTCGATCATTATGATCTGACCTACTTTTACTTCTATTATCATGAATATCATCTATGCATCTAAGCACGCCATAGAGATCCAGTTTCTACTGGGATATACAATAAATTCTATACTTTATCCCAGGTTTATTAGTACTGTGTTCGATTTACTGTCGAACAATTTATTCAAACCATTCACTGATAATATATTTTATTATCTTTTTTTATTGATTCATAGAGAAATAATCATCCTTAGACAACCTAAAATGGTTTAGAAATTTGTCAGGGACACCTTACCACAAGTACCACAAGTCATATAGGCGTTCACATAAAAAATGTTGTCTGTTTTTGTTGTTGTTTTGTTAGAAAACGAGGTTGAATGTAAAGCAAGCCCTTGAATCCGTACAAAGTCCATAAACTCAATGTAATATCTATCAGATTAACGGGACAGACAAATTATTTTCACACATTATGGATATTTTAGCAACTATATTTTTAATCAACCCCGTGGTCGTGCGATTTACCGCTATGCTTAATTATTTATTATCCCCCGCCGATGGAATCGGGAGGGGGATATAGTTTTGGCGTTGTCCGTCCGTCCTTCCGTCCGTCCGTCCGTCCGTCCATCCGTCCGTCCGAATTTCGTTTCCGGAGTAGTTCTCTGCAACTAATGGCTGGAATTCAACGAAACTTTATGGGAATGTTGATCAGCATGTGAAGTTGTGCACCTGGGTATTTTCGTCTGAATATTTTCAGTATTTTTAGAGTTATTGCCCTTGACTCAGTAAAATTTTGTCCGAATTTCGTTTCCGGAGTAGTTCTCTGCAACTAATGGCTGGAATTCAACGAAACTTTATGGGAATGTTGATCAGCATGTGAAGTTGTGCACCTTGGTATTTTCGTCTGGATATTTTTAGTATTTTAAGAGTTATTGCCCTTGACTTAGTAAAATTTTGTAATTTTCAACTTGTGTCGCATGTAACTCATAAAGTATTTGACCTAGAGTCATGAAACTTTACAGGAATGTTGATCAGCATGTGTAGTTGTGCACCTGGGTACTTTCATCTGGATATTTTTAGTATTTTTAGAGTTATTGCCCTTGACTTAGTAAAATTTTGTAATTTTCAACTTGTGTCGCATGTTACTCAAAAAGTATTTGACCTAGAGTCATGAAACTTTACAGGAATGTTGATCAGTTTGTGTAGTTGTGCACCTGGGTATTTTCGTCTGGATATTTTTAGTATTTTTAGAGTTATTGCCCTTGACTTAGTAAAATTTTGCAATTTTCAACTTGTGTCGCATGTAACTCAAAAAGTATTTGACCTAGAGTCATGATACTTTACAGGAATGTTGATCAGCATGTGTAGTTGTGCACCTGGGTATTTTCGTCTGGATTTATTTAGTATTTTTAGAGTTATTGCCCTTGACTTAGAAAATGTTTGCAATTTTCAACATGTGTCGCATGTAACTCAAAAAGGATTTGACATAGGGTCATTAAACCTTATTGGAAAGTTGCTCAGCATATTTAGTTTGTTCCTGGGGTTTCGCTTGTGGATTTATCCAGTATTTGTAGAGTTATTTCCCTTGACTTAGTAAAAACTGTTTCATTATGTTGTTATTTGATCCTTGAGTGCTTGAGTTAGAATCGTCCAATACAGGAATAATAATCAACATCACTAAATTACAGGAATAATGATTCACCTCACTGTGATGCTATGAACCTGGGACTTTGCATGTGGATTTTTTTCAGTATTGTTAGAGTTATTGCCCTTGAATTACAGTAGTATAAATTTGCAATTTTCAACTTGGGGTTTGCTTGGGGATTTATACAGTACTAGTAAACTTAGTAAAAAGATTTTTAGTTTTCAAAAAATATTTGACCTAGAGTCATAAGATTGACAGAACAGTGGCGCGGTGGGGGCACCCGTGTCCTATGGACACATTTCTAGTTTTTATTAAAGAAGAATTAAATTAAATGATTTGTTACAATAACATTTAAAAATATTTGAAAATTGTGAGATCCCTTCTTGATGCCTTGAAAATGGCAATGAAGTCTGGAGATTAAGATGTTTTACATCTATGTGAGCTATTGTGATCCCCCACCGTCCGTCGTCGTGCATCGTCAGCAATTTCTTTAAACAACATCTCCTCAGAAACAAATGACTGCACAGCAACCAAACTTTACAGGAATGATCCTAGGGTGGTCCCCTGCCAAAGTTGATCAAATGGTTCCGGTCTGTTGCATAAGTAGGTCACAGGGCCAGAAAAGGAGTTTCAAAAATGCAAAATTAAAAAATCTTGTCTGAAAGTACAAGGCCTAGAGCTTTGATATTTGGTATATGATATAACCTATAGGTCCTCTACCAAAATTGTTCAAATTTTAGCCCTGTGGTCAAAATTGGCCCTACTCCAGGGTGTCATAGATTTTCCTTATATGTATATAGTGAAAACTTAAAAATTCTTCTTGTTTGAAGGTACAAGGCTTCAAGTTCAAAGAATATTACAGTTTATGCCATGATTAATATATAAATAAAGCCTTATGTCTTCAGTTGTTGTGTTAATAATAACCAGTACTCGGCGGGGGATATAAATTCAACGAATTTGCTTGTGTTTCATACATTATGTTACGTACATTGGCCGACAATTTCTTATTTTATAAAAAAGGCTTAATAAAAGGTAGACGATATTCGGTATTTGTACGATAGATGAATTACGAGTAGTATGGACCAGTATTGACCGGTAATTCACGCATATATGGAACTACCGATTTCCCTCATTGATGCCTCAACAGGGGGCGGAGCGTTATCGATAATTGACAGGTTACGCGAATAGCAGATAAAAAAGGTACAGGTACCGTTTTAAAACGTTTAAAAACACATTTTTTGGACTAACTGCTTCCAAAATTAAATCACGAATGTGTTCAGAAAAGATGGATAAATCTACTAAGTAAAATATCTCATTTTAGATATTTTCAGTGATAATTGACTCCGTTGTCACCTTAATGCTGTATGCCAAATATCAAGAGGTTGCTGAGAAAAGTGTTACGTAAATATTCTACCGTTGACCATTAATGTTGAAAATTTAACTAAGTCGATAAACAGGAAATGGATGAGTTTGACGGATCTGAAATCGAATCCCACAGTATGGGACCACGTGTTAATGCTGTATGCCAAATATCAAGAGGCTGTGATAAGTAGTTGCTGAGAAAACTGTTACGAAACTTTCCTATCATCGACCGTGCATTAATGTCCAAAATTTTTACTAAGTCGGTAAACAGGAAATCGAAGAGCGACAGACCTGAAATCGAATCCCACGGTATGGGACCACGCGTTGATACTGTATACCAAATATCAAGAGGCTGCAATATTGTAAGAGGGTTTGTCGTAATTTTATTGCTGTTTATTGTTATTTCTGTTTTTTGTTTATATATGTATAGAAGCAGTACCACTAAAATACGCAACGGAGATAACCTTAAATCTGAAAACAGTTTCCGCTCAATAATTTGAGTATAAGTCAACCTACAGCTGTAAAATTTAATAGGATGAACAGCCAAGTCCAATACATGAACCCTTTTAATTTTAGGGTCATAGGTCAAAGGTCAGGGTCACAATGATCTTTACACAGAATTTTTTTTTTTCTGGAGCATAAAGTTCTTAAGTTCCATTTTGGCTACTGGTAACAGTGTTTAAACTTCATAAGACGATTGCCTATATTGAATAAAAGATCCATATCTATATTGGGGTCACAAGGTCAAAGGTCAATATCAAATGACCTTGATATTGTTAACAGATTTACAACTGTCAAACTTCATAGGATGATCACTTATATTGAGTACATTAATTATATGCCCTAAAAATTTTGCTTATATTATGTTATACCCCTGGCATTTTTCCGTCCATCCGTCCTAGCTTTATTACTTACAAGATAACAACTTGATGGTGGTGCTTGTATATATATATATATATATATATATATATATATATATATATATATATATATATATATATATATATATATATATATATATATATATATATATATATATATATATATATATATATATATATATATATACATTTTGTATATATATATATATATATATATATATATATATATATATATATATATATATAAAACAAAAAACACAGTCCATGAGTTAACTTATTTAATTATTTGCCAACCGGTTTCTCTTATGATCATCAGGGCAAATGTGACGTCGTCGCATAGTAACGACGACGTTTTTGTGTACACATGTGTACGCATTATCTAAAAATAGTAACGTCATTATATAGTATTAATTTTTGGATTAAAAACATCAATAAAATAGCGTTCTTTAGATAACCTAGCTGAAACGTTTTTACTGTGAAATTCATAAAATGGGAAAATACAAAATTTCGGGTTTTTAGAGCATTTATCTAAATGTTCACTTAAAGGTAATTGTCTGGTTGATGGGTCTCTTATCTGCTGAGCATGAACAGTTTTTCTGTTTCTGAGTTTGTCACCTGTTTGGCCTATGTAAAATTCTTTGCAGACGTTGCAAACTAAAACATATAAAACATTTTCAACAGTACAGTCCATATTTTCTTTTGTATGAAATATTTTATTCTGAAGTTTTAAAGAATATCCTTCTATTAAATAATCACAGAGGCCAAACCTCTGTTACATGGCATTATATTGTTTTCTTTAAATTCTGAACTTATTAAAATGCTTTTAAATTTGGTAATTGTCTTTTGCATTTTATTGTGTTGGTGTTGCTTATAATCTTTTTCATTTTTTTCATCATGTTTCAGAATTTGCATGTTTGTTTTAATTATGCCAATCAATTCTCTGTTTTTCGGGTTACATGTTGAAATATATGGAAGAATTTTTGTTTTTTGGTTGCTTCTTAACTTGAAGTAAGGTGGTTCGGGGAATCTCCAAAGCTTTTTTAATACCAGTTTTTAAATAAGTTGAATTGGAAATTTTCTTTTAATTAGAGTGATGGCGAGTTCCTTTAGTCTAATCTTAAGTATTTCCTTATCAGATACAATTGCACATATTCTTCTTGCTAGCGAAAACGGGATATTTGTTTTAATGTGTTTAGGATGACACGATTTAAAAATTTAGATATTGTTTAGAATCAGTACTTTTAAAATATACATCAGTGACTATATATGTTCCTTTCTTAATAACCATTACATCTAAAAACGGAAGTCTGTCTGTATTTTGTTGTTTCTTAAATTGTATATCTTTATGAAGTGAATTAAGTATTTTTTTTCAAAAATATAATAAATCAATTAGAGATCTTTGCCAAAATAATAAAAACAATCATCCAAAAATCTTTTCGGCAGTTACATTGAATATAATTAGCAAAATCTTCACCTTTCTGTTTTGTTACATTTCTGAATACAATGTTTCTTCTCAAAAAAATAACATGTTACTAGTACAGATGTTGGCATTATGTTTGGAGCCAACCTTTGTCCCCATGGCTGTACCTTTTACCTGACTATAATCCATTGATTATTAAATGAAAAAATATTATTTTGTAAAATTAATTTCAAGGCCTGAATTTTAATATAAAGCTCTTATCAAAAACGATGTGTAATTAATTCTGGGTACTTATTTAACCAAAAATGAAAATGGCTTCTAAACCTAGTTTATGGGGTAATTTTGTGTACAAAACTAACTATGTCAAATGGAAACTAAGTTTGTGTACTTTCTTCAACTTTCTTTGGTATGTTATTTCAGAAAAAAATCAAATATCATCTCTCAAGTAACTTTTTAACTTTTCCCACAAAAAGGTTTTAATAAATTATCTAGAAATGAACTTAAATGGCTAGTTTCCCACATTGAGGACCAGCAACTATAGGTTCTAAATGTTAAGTCTTCCGGATTAAGTATTTCAATATATTCAGAGGCTTTTGATTTGCATATTTCTGGAATAATCTTTACTTCTTTTATGAATTTTCGGAAGTCCGTAAAATGTACTTGGTTTTGTTTTTCAAAAATTTAACAGAAAGTCAATCTCATTTGTTGTTAATTTGGTATTTTTGCTGATTAACTCTTTTTTTTTAAAAAAGTTCCCTTTTTATTAAAATCAGTTATAGATTTGTAGTAAGATTCTTCTTTAACATTTCTAGAATTTTTTCTTTTATAAAAGTCTACATTCATAATTACAATACCACCACCCTTATCTGCTTCTTTAATAATTATTGTGTTATCTTCTGCAAGTGATTTAAGAGCTTTACGCTGGTTTAAAAGTAATGTTATGTTTAATGTTTTTTTTCTTCAATTTAAAAACACTTGAACACCAAGTGTTAGTTGTTGATATATATGTATCTAATTTTCCATTACGACCACTAGGTGGATTGAAATATGTTTTATTCCTGGCCAAAGAAACATCTTTATTCTCAGTTTCATCAAAATATTCAAGCAATCGTATTTTACGAAAAAATTCTGAAATATCATTATTAAGTCTCTAGGATTATTTTTTTCTGGTGTTGGTGTAAATTTTTAGACCCATCAACAATACACTTTTTTCATATTCTGAAAGTTTTCTATTTGAAAGATTATATATTATTGTAAATTTTGGATACGTTTCAACTAGGTTACTTTTTTCTACATTTCGCATGTCCAGTTGTGGTCGGCCTCCAAAAAAGAACAAAAATCCTCTGGCCTGACCACATCATCTTGTGAAAGTTTGGAATTGTTTCATACAAAAGAAAATATGGACTGTACTGTTGAAAATGTTTTATATGTTTTAGTTTGCAACGGCTGCAAAGAATTTTACATAGGCCAAACAGGTGACAAACTCAGAAACAGAAAAACTGTTCATGCTCAGCAGATAAGAGACCCATCAACCAGACAATTACCTTTAAGTGAGCATTTAGATAAATGCTCTAAAAAAGACCCGAAATTTTGTATTTTCCCATTTTATAAATTTCAACAGTAAAAACGTTTCAGCTAGGTTATCTAAAGAACGCTATTTTATTGATGTTTTTAATCCAAAACTTAATACTATATAATGACGTTACTATATTTTTAGATTATGCGTACACATGTGTACACAAAAACGTCGTCGTTACTATGGCGACGACGTCACATTTGCCCTGATGATCATAAGAGAAACCGGTTGGCAAATAATTAAATAAGTTAACTCATGGACTGGTTTTTTGTTTTATTTATATGTGACCTTTTTTCCGGCACTTGTTTTCATTTTTTGTATATATATATATATATATAATATATATTATATATATATATATATATATTATATATATATAATATATATAATATATAATATAATATATATATATGAAGGTTCTTATGCTAATAAAGTGAAGGAAGTAAAACTATTTTTAATTCCCATGTCTCCTTTCTAATAAAAAAGAAAGATACTTTCGGGCACATAATCCTCCGCCTAGCGGTGCTCTTGTTTAAAAGATACTTCTTGTTTTTTTCCAATCTTTATTTTTTTTAGGACTATTTTGGCTCGTATCACTTTTAGCTCTTTATGCAGACAGGAACTTGGAACTTTTCGAATCGAGTTCGGAAAACTAACCACATTTCATTTAAAGTGTGACTTTTACTAAGAAGAATATTTACGCTGCACAACCAAAACAGAAACCCACGTGCCGTACAAAAAAAACGGCCAAAAAAAAAACAGACTGTAAAACAAACTGAAAACATTTAGATCGCATCGCAAGCAGTAATGGGAAAGGAAAAGAAAGAAAAGAGGAAATCAGAAAACTTGGATGAAAGTGCTGTCGAAGGGAAAGAAGTTTGGGATAACAAAATTCGAAATTTGAACGCCATTTCTAAACCGTTGGCTTCTAGGAAATTATCCAAAAAGTTATGCAAAACAATAAAGAAAGGTGGGTTGGAAAGTGTTTAGACTTAATCAGGTCTAGGATTTCATGATATTTATGAACAGTCTGACAGATTTTTTTTATACTCAACATCACTAATTCCGCGTCATCATTTATCTCACGGTAATGGCATATTTTCATGTGACCATTGTTATAATTGGTCAGAATTGACATATATTTTATTCAAACACCTAAACAACAAAGGTTTGGTGCAAAATAATTTAATTCTACATAATTTTACATAAAACTGAACAACATTTTACAAACTTCTGCAAAAAACAACAATAGTCCATTAAAATAGTGGATACGTCTGAAACAATCATCATTTTCTAAATGTTCTTGTTTGTTGAAAAAATAAATTTTGAATTACAATGTAAAAATACTTTTAATATTTAAAATTATACAAAATAACTTAAAGAAATTTTAACTGAAACATGAAAAAACTGAAATAAAACACCATTACCGCGAGGTAAATGATGACATACTGTTTTCAAAATGGCCGACACACTGTTTACATCTGACAAATTAAAACTAATTTTGATTGAATATATTGTTGTTTCCTTGTGTCATATAGCAGAAAAATGACTAAATGTTACAGTTTATGACAGTTTTGGCGGGTAAGTTTATTGTTTGTGTTCTTTACTGTTTTAAAGTGTTAAGTACCGTGAACTAAGAGGAGCACAGTATATCTGTAAATTTTCAGATATGAAGTAATATCCTCGAGTGACCAGTTTCGACGCCCTTAAGGATTGTTTTGTTTGCGTCTATTAAAACCATGTGATTGTATTGTATAAAATGTTTTAACTTTTTAAAAAATCTCTAACCTTTATGAAATGGGTAAATTTAACCTGTATTCCAGCTATTCCTTTTCATGAACAATCCTACTTTCACTTCATCCGGGAGCAGACATTTTTATTGAGAGTGCCCTAAAACGACGCCATTGATTGGCTTATTTAATTACACACTACAGGAGACTGTACACCATAATATTTTTACTTACGTTGTTCACCAATATCAAGAGCATAGACCTGCAAAGTATCAACACGTGAAAAATAGTTCTATCTATTCTTTATTTCTTTCATAAATAAAGTATTATTATATGTTGTAAATGCTACTGTTGTATTTTTACAGTGCTTTGGATGGTTGCCTTAGTCTGTTTGACCTCTGCTGAAAAATATATGTTGGAAAATAGCACCTTTACTTTCTTTGTCGAACCTGCAAAAACAAAATAATACATTTAGTGGAGCAACTTATTAAAATATGGCAATTCACAGTCTTCGAAATTAACGCCAGTCCGAGGCCCGAGGCCACTAAATTTAGCATCGGTCCGGTGATTATAGCAAGGTTGGTGGTCCGACGGACCAGTAGATTTTTTGTCATGAAAAAATATTATAAGAAAAATTCATCAAAATAATGAAGCAGGGTTCTTTAAAAGATTGATCTTTTTGCCTTTTTTGCAAAGAAACCCATCAATTCTGTCCTAAATGTTCAAAACACAGCGAGAGATGTCTAAATTGTACTGAGTAATGGAGGCCGCCATTTTTATTCTTGGATATGACGGAAATTAAACCATTGTTTATTATGGTCATTATTTAGCTATGATTTTGTGATTATTGAGTTAAGTAAATATTTTGTATGAAAGTGATTTGTTTGAAGCAAATTGCATTGTTCATGCTCAATTCTAGTCAATTTTGCCTAAACATTTGGTTCTTAAAGATTTTTCTAAGCTGTCAACATATGGCCAAGAATACAAGACGTATTATGCTTCTTTCAAAATTATCAAGGGAAGCATGATAAAGTGTTTTCCTGTTCCCATCAATTTATTACCTATCTATGTATTTGGTCCAGCTAAAAATCACCAGGTCCAGTAAGATTTGATATTTTACTGGCCCGAATGTCCTGTACTTTTTAAAGTTTTTCGTGAAGATTGAATTCATTCCATCCACATAAGATAAATATATCCAATTAAATTGAATTAATTTTCAATTAACATTCAATCATCGATTAATAACTGTAAAAAAATCTAGAACACGTACAGGTTGCATTAGGGTGAAAAAATGCGCAAAAAAAACCCAAATTGGGTAATTTTTACTGCCACGTGACAGTGTAAGAAATTAGGATTTGAATCCACTAGACTGGTCGGACTACCAATTTGGAATATTCACTAGCCCAAAAAACATTTAACTAGCACGATTCATTTGTTCAAAACAATTGTTTATATTGCCTCTGAAAATACAGTAGCCTGGTCGGGCTTGTTACTGTGAAAAGTTGGTAGCCCGAGGAGAAATTTAGTAGTCAGGGGCTATAGGACTACTGCTAATTTCGAACACTGACGTGACCTGAGAACAAGGAAATGAGGTCAGCAGACAGGGAGGTATTTTCCAGCCGATTTTTTTCAAGGAAAACATGACAAAGTAAAGTGAGGATCAAAATTGCATTAGTGAAATCATACAAAAAACTCTTAAATAAGGTATAACATGCTAAATCTTACCTTTGAGGGTCTTACTTACTACATATTGTTACCTAACCATCTAGAGGAATCCCCTTTTGCTACAGCGTAGTACAGTAGTGAAGTAAGCGGCTGCTTATATCAATTATGAGGCAAAATATAAATGGCGTCGATATAGGGCAGCGTAAAAACGGGTCACTCGACGATATAATAGCGGTATGCCTAAAATACGAAAGTGAGATTTTTGACAAAAGTGAGCGAAAGTGACTTTTAAAATTTGAATTGTACTGTTTTAATAGTATTCTGTTTGTATACGTATATTATTAGCAACTAATAATATTTCTTTTCAAAAAGAATCACTATGATGATTCAAATGCCATTTATTTGGGCCTGTCTAAAACGCGGACGCCTTAAGCGGACAATATAAACATATAGGGAAAACGCTGACAATATAGACAAAGAGGAAAAAAGCGGACGATATAGTATATAGTGTAGACTAATTGGTGATGATTTTGGGCATTGATGAAGTTTATAAAAAGGATTTGTGATGGATCAAATGAATGTCTTAAGAAATACAATGACAAAGATCTGCCGAGGACGCGATTTTGCGCCATTGGCGCTAAAAAAATGAGAATGGCGCAGGAAAATCTGCAGCAAAGGGCCATGGGCGCATCTAAAATCTGTGCCAGACTTATAAGAAAACAAAACTGTCTGCTGGGTTATTTAGTCATCTAGTCAAAACTGGTACCAACAGCAACATGTTACCCATGCTCCTGTAATTACGCATATTCTTGAGTTTATCCATTCCCCTATAGCTTTTGTCCATGTTATCTACTTGCCGCATTTCTTCTCATAACCCCTTTCCCACACAGATACTCATTTCTACTACCGTAAATTTAATCCAATAAAACAAACAAACAAATTATACAACTACTTAATATTTAAAATGATTATCGGTAACTGAAAAAAAAGTGTTGCTATTTTAAGAAATGCTGTAAGTTACAGTATAATCTGACAGGTGTTCAACTTGATCAACCCTAAGGTCACTTAAGTTCACTCAAGTTTTTGCTGATAAAGTGTAAAAAAGATGTATATTTCGTCATCAGAATATTTGACAGGGTGATTAACCAATCAGAGAAACATTGTGCATGACTTTTTTCATGATCAAAAGGTCTGTCGGCAAATGTCTTTGATGTATGCTGTCTACACAGAGGCATACAAGGGGCAATAAAAATTCGTCAATATACAGTGGTAAGGGACATTTGGTGCAAAGTAGGAACAATTAAATGGATAATGCACAATATAAGACATTACAAGTAAGAACCAGCAATTATGTGAATAAATTGCATATCAAATTTTTTGAGCAGCAATTTAAAAAATATTTTGCCTGCAATTAATATTAGTTAAAAAGTTACCATGTAGGCATAATTTTTAATTATTGGTTAAGTACTGAATTATAAGTGAACCACTTGTCATAAAATATGATATAAGTTTTATTACCAGGGAAATTCAATTATCTACAAACTTTTTAACAGTTATTTTGGTCAATGTTTACTTATTTTCCCAAGGCCCATACTTTGGTAAAAATGGCCCATCATTTTCAGACCAAGTGGGCCCAGGGCCCAGTACTTTCAAATTCTTGGCAGATCTCTGCAATGATGGTACTAAATTGGCAACAGCTGTATGTAATTAAGGATATGTATTTCATTTTGGCAATGTTTTTGTCTGTCTTTATGTGCAGTAGGCGGACAAAATTTTTGTTCGCAAAATAAAAAAAAAGCCTTGGTTTTTCAAAATCATAATTTTGTAAATATATTTCTTTATTTCAGTCTCATCTTTACATGTATACTTAAAATTACATATAAAACTTTAAACTTAAACATAAAATACATGAAAAGCCATTCTAAAAGAATTACAAGAGACTGTTTATTTTTACCTCTAAGGGAGACAACTCCACAGTCCATATCACAGCAGTTACTGTTTTATGCACTGAGGAGTTTTCCCCCCTAGCTACACAATTATCATTCTTTAAAAGGTTGTTGTATTTTAAAAAAAAAAAAATATGACCTCAATATATTCGAACTATTGCATGTTTTTCCTACAGAAGGTTACTTTGTGATACAATGAATAAAACGATACTAAAATGTTTAAATGCAAATGGTAAAAAGAAAAAAAAAATTGACCATTATAAATCATTTAACCTTTGAAAATATGTCATTTATTACACTTGATACTTTACAATCTCAAAATATTACTAACTTCAGTATATCAACGATTTGTTTTCTTCAACATAATCCACGTGAAGATCTGTTTTATCCATACAATACATTAGCTTAGTCAATGGATGTTTTATACAGAAGCAACATAATTATATTTGTCCAATATGTAATAAATATGACCATTAAAACTTATATAGGTCAATTAATGACATTTTTAAAACCATATCCTGCCAAATAAAATTTACTAAGACTGTTCTATTATAAATTTTTATACTGTCCAATTAAATTTATCTAGGACTATATAAACTATAAAACAGTATTCACTTTTGAAAAATTGATAACAGTCTTAGTCTGGTTAAAATATTTATTTTAAAACCTACATTCCAGTAAAAACATTTACCTATTATTCTTTTATATACAATGTACATATTTTAAATTAAAATAAAAACATATAAAAAGACACATCAGAAAAAGAGAGCAATTTGTATGTTCTTATATGTAAAGGAACTTTTGCATAACTTCTATACACAAGTTCTGAGATCTTCCTTTCGCTTACTTTGAAAAATACGAAAGTAACTTGTAAATTATTAAATATGGAATTGAAATTTATACTAAAATTGCAGTTTGTAGACGTATATTATCAGAAATCTATAATATTTATTTTCAAAAATAATCATTATGATCTTGAATCACCATTTATTTGACATAATTTCTATATACAAGCTCAGCAATCTTCCTTTCGCTCACATAGAAAATACGAAAGTGACTTCTAAAATATCAAATATAGTGTTTAATTGAAATATAGTGTTGAATATCAAATTATTAATTTCTGATATTATTATATGTTTACAAACTGCAATTTAAGTGCATTTTTCAAAATCAAACTCTATATTTGATATTTTACAAGTCACTTTCGTATTTTCAATGTAAGCGAAAGGAAGATCACTGATGTGTATTTATAGAAATTATGCAAAAAAATGGGGTATAAAACTTAAAATCATCATAATGATGAATTTAGAAAATAAATAATATTAATTTCTTATAAATACACGTCTACAAACTGCAGATATAGTACATTGTCAATTTAAACTCTATATTTAATACTTTACAAGTCACTTTCGTATTTTTATATGCAAGTGAAAGGAAAATTGCTGAAATGTTATATAGAAATTAGGCCAATAAATGGCGATTAAATCATGATTATGGTTATTTATTATAATATATATAATTAGTCGCTAATAATATACGTATACAAACAGCAATTTTACTGTAAAATTCTATTAAAACAGTACAATTCAAATTCTAAAAGTCTTTTCGGTCACTTTCGCTCACTTTCGTCAAAAATCTCACTTTCGTATTTTAGGCAAACCCATATAATAGTAGAGGCAGGGCCTTTTCACTAGTTTTGGGGAAGGCGCCCTAGCCCTTTTTTTGGGGGAAAAATGCGCGATTTTCACACCTGGGGGAAAATATTTTTCATATTTTCACACAGTTTGGGGGAATATCATAATCTATTTGCATATCTTTCTCCAACAACATGTAAGGTTTACTATAGCACTAAGCTTTCTGTCCAACATGAGTGAAAGACATTTTTACAGATCAATTTATTGCCCCTTTATATAAACTCATATTTCCCAATTATAGAATTTTACGTAGGTCATGTGAGGGTTCTTGGTTTGATTCAGAGGGTACATCATTATCAGTTCCCACTGTATTACTGGCACTGTTGTACTAGGCTATCTATTTCCGACAGTTGGGCATGTTGTGCTACTCGGACACATGGGCTTGCTATTGGATTCTGTTGCACTTACAAGGTCATGAATTCATCCGATTTTTCATAAACATATCGCACCAGGCCATGATATTTCCACATAATTGTCTGTAACTATAACTTGTGGAATCTTAAAGTGAAAGATCTTTTATGAATGTAAGCATTATTATAGAAACATATTATATGACACGATAGCTTTACAAAGTTCAATACTTTCATTTGGTTTGTCTAAGTTACATATCCTTTATTAGTGAATTGTTTATCATCAGCTCTGCGTCAACATTTTCATGTACTCGGGCCTTTTAGTATTTCTAATGCTAGCATAAGTTAGTGAGCCCTGTCATTGTGGTGATCAAACACACTAATTTTACAATTGAACTTTCAACCAAAGCTACGAAACCTTAGTTGTTTCTAGACATTGGCTATTTAAAGATTATATGGAAATGGTCAGTAGTTTTGTAAATGGTTTTCTATATCACTTATGGATCTCTTCAGCACATATGGAGCTCAAATGCAGTTTTGGGCAGCGATTCCCTTGTTTGTAGCCAAATCTCAAAAAATGTTTAAATCAGGATTTGTCTGAATGTAAAGCATCGGTCTGTAGTGAGATTTTGTAAAATTTCTGTTTTTTTTGAGTTCGTTTAGAGACGTTTTCTTCTTTCACATTGGATGTTTTGGACACACCCAGAACCCACGATGGAAAGAATATCTCGATGAAGACTGCATAGAAATCCAAAACAAAAATGGGTAATATGGAGGAGAGTCTGCAGACATTTTCACAAAAAATCTTACGACAATTTTTTATCGTAAGTGAAATCTTACGACAATTTTCCTTTTCACAAAAAAATCTTAAGAAAATCTTAAGTGCAAAATTTGTCGTAACTTTACGATAGGTGTTCACCACTCGTAAGTGTAAAATTTTACACTTACGAGTAAAATATATCGTAAGTTTTTATCTTAAGAGAAAAATAAACAAACAAAATGGCGTCTTCGTTTGTTGTTTTGTTCATGGAAGACAGAGTTTTGCGCCGTGAGAGAGTGTTTAGGGACAGAAGCCAAGCCCTAGACACTCTAACTGACAAGGAACTGATCGCTCGCTACCGCTTCCCACGTCAAACTATCCTTTCTTTGACAGACAGAGTTGCTGGATTGATAGCAAGACCAACAGAAAGATCATACTCGCTCCCAGCCCACATCCAAGTATGTATTGTGTTGTCCAGCATCTATAAATAGCATATTGGAAAACCCGTTTTACCTGACCCATAAAAATTGATTTAAATGACGAGTTAAACTTAGTAATGAAATTTCATGGAACTAATGAAGACAATTTAAATATACTTTAACTGCCATGAAATGTATATTTTATTTAACAATATTTGAAGTTCTAATTTAAGATAATGTATGCGATTTATACACATTTTCAACAGAATACTTTTAAATCTGATAGTTTTGTAACTGTCACTACCACTGTGTCCTCGATAGCCGAGTGGGCTAAAGCGTTGTCAAACTAAGTATGCTGGACTAAGTGTCAGTTCGCGCCCGAGCCGAGATCATTTTTTTATATCTACATTTTATATAAAAATCTTTTTTTAAGCTATTAGATACACATTTAAGTGGGAAACAGAGATTTCAGTCAGAATGAGAGGTTGTTAATTCAAACCCCACCGAGGATATTTTTTTTTGAATTTTATACTTTGTTCTGTTTGGTCAAATTATGGTTTTCTTTTTATTTTCTATGAGGAATAATTCTATAATTGTATATATTTTTTAATATGACATGAGCTAAAATATGGTGGTTTGACAACTGAAATTATTCATAAATAGTGCATGTAATTAGTGAAATAATAGTAGGAATTGTTATAATTTTCGGCCTAGACAAGTCATCAAAATGTGTTCAATGTAAGAGGAAATGAAATGGAATTTGCATTTCTGTCCAAGTTTCTGTCACATTTCAGCATAGATTCAGTGCTTAAATTCCATACACCTTAAATATAATAATAGTGATATACCTATGGTTATTTATATCCTGCTGTATAATTCACATACAGTTGTAACCAGATAAGTTTGCGGGGTGACTACAACAGAATGGGTACCATTCGAGGGTTTATGTTAGCAGCAATAATAACAAAACAAATCAGATTGATGACATTTAATTTGTGATAGGACTTAGTTTAATTCACAAACATTCACACTGTTTAATTTATCTCAATCTCAATATGATATTATCAAATATAATGAAAACTGATTCAAATTTTTAACAAATCATCAGAATTTCATAATATTCTATTTTAACAATAACAAAAACAATATAATATCAAAACTATGGTTAATTTGAAAATTAAATGTTAATTATTTTTTGCCTTTATGTGCAAACTTTCAACAATTATAGTCAAAGTTATTATATGTATACCTTCATATATTAAAAATATCAAACTACAAAACTATAACACAGTGAAAACCAACTATTATGGCAACCATTAGAACTGGACCAAGGTGATCTTAGTAACAGGGTGGTCTTAATTGTGGATATTCTTATCATTGCTTACTTACAATTTGATATTGTGACCAACTGTAACTTTCTTCCAGGTCATGCTAGGACTTTAAATTTGGTCTCATTTTGTAGCTATTGTATAGAACTACATACCTATACCCCCTTTTATGGGGTCACATTTCTTTGTTCTCTGTCTATTTTGTGTCATTCAGACAGGGACGTCCTTTTCTCTATATTATCATGGAAATTTGATATTGTGACCAACTGTTACTTTCATCCAGGTCATGCTAGGACTTCAAATTTGGTCTCATTTTGTAGCTATTGTATAGTACTACTAACCTATACCCACTTTCATGGGGTCACATTTCTTTGTTCTCTGTCTATTTTGTGTCATTCAGACAGGGACGACCTTTTCTCTATATTATCATGGAAATTTGATATTGTGACCAACTGTAACTTTCATCCAGGTCATGCTAGGACTTCAAATTTGGTCTCATTTTGTAGCTATTGTATAGAACTACTTACCTATACCCACTTTCATGGGGTCACATTTCTTTGTTCTCTGTCTATTTTGTGTCATACTGACAGGGGCGGCCTTTTGTCTATATTTTCATGTTAAAGTGATATTGGGACAAAGTGTAAGTTCCTTCCAGGTCATGCTAGGACTTCAAATTTGGTCTCATTTTGTAGCTATTGTATAGTACTACATACCTGTACCCCCTTTTATGGGGTCACATTTCTTTGTTCTCTGTCTATTTTGTGTCATTCAGACAGGGACGACCTTTTCTCTATATTATCATGGAAATTTGATATTGTGACCAACTGTTACTTTCATCCAGGTCATGCTAGGACTTCAAATTTGGTCTCATTTTGTAGCTATTGTATAGAACTACTTACCTATACCCACTTTTATGGGGTCACATTTCTTTGTTCTCTGTCTATTTTGTGTCATACTGACAGGGGCGGCCTTTTGTCTATATTTTCATGTTACAGTGATATTGTGACCAAGTGTACTTTCATCCAGGTCATGCTAGGACTTCAAATTTGGTCTCATTTTGTAGCTATTGTATAGTACTACTAACCTATACCCACTTTTATGGGGTCACATTTCATCAAAGTAAAAAGTATAATAATTAATACTCATTCATAATAACATTTACCTTAAATACACTGCCTTCCTTCTTTCTTAGGTCAAGCAAATATTTCAAAAGTAATAAAGTTTATTAATATGTAACAAATAATTTTACAGTATAGGTCACCAGTTAACAGAGCCGGACTTGGCAACAAATCCCCCCATTTGTCTCTGTCCAGTTGAATCTGACAAGTACACTCACAGTCTCCAAGTCTGGTTCACTCAATAAAATTCCAGGGACCAGACAAGTACCAGACAAGGAGACACTTCCTACCTATATTCAATTAAATCCTAGCATGCAAAATATTTACAGGTTGCACTATGTTACAAGATGATCTAGACAAACTCAAGCCTAGTAAATGCAAAGCAATCCATTTCTTCACATATTAAAAAAACACATTTCTTCACATAGATCTATTAAAAAAAATACTGTACATGAGACTGCAAATATGATAATTTAAAATTTAAGTGATTTCAATTATGTAATTCAACTCTTTACCAAACATGCCTTGGCCAAAGAGGGCCATTCTTTCTCGTCTAGGATCATTTTCATGTTTATAAATAATAGGAATTATTTAACCTCTTCACCGGTTACACCGTACCTAACTCAAGCGGGGTAACTCAGCATAATCTCAATAACGTCTATCGGTCGCTGGGTTAAGGGTCGCCACTATCGGTCGCTGATTTGTGCTCATTGCAGACGATTATGAAACCGGAAACTAGTATTGCGCAAGCGCACCGAAACCGAAAGTACGTTGCTACGGAAGCTTTTTATCTTAAGATTTATCGTAAGTGTATTTTGAAAAAAAATATCGTAAGATATTTTTTTTCACTTACGATTGGTTTTGTGAAACAGACTTAAGATTTCACTTACGATTATCGTAAGTGAAAAACTTAAGATAAATCGTAAGATTTTTTGTGAAAATGTCTGCAGGAGGGTAGAATCACATTTCGATTTTCTTAAAAAAAGGATTTAATTTTATATAAATGTTTAAAAAGATGAACACTTACCCTGCAATTGGCCTATTTTTACAGTCACATCTGTTGTTATGCTTTACATCTGGTGCAGCGGAAATTCACTTTTAATTTTTACCGATGCTCATTTTTAAGATACATATGGGGTTCCACCCCCATGTTGTTGCACCTAGTGCAATTTTTATTTGACAATTTTCGTAAATGTGTGATATTTTCGCAAATGGCATGCCTTTCCCTGTCACTGCCAAAGCCACAAAAAGGTCACAAAAATAATATAAGGAGGTCACTAAAAGTACATAGAATAAATTGTAGGTCAATTGTAGATAAAAAACTTGAATTCAGTAATCTTGTTAACTCCACCAAATCTGATATGGTTATAGGTACTGAGCCTTGGCTTAAAGTTAAACCCAAGCACTATGCAGGTGAGGTGTTTGATCCTGATCTGGGCTATTCTATCCTCCGCCAAGACGGCAAAGTGCAGACTGGCGGAGGGGTTTTCTTTGCCATAAGGAATGACATTGCTGTTCAAGAAATGCCTGAACTTGAATCACAATAAATTGTGAAGATTTATGGTTAAGTTAGATCTAGTTGGAAATAAGTCCCTAGTCATTGGAGGGTACTACAAGCCCCAAGAACTAGACCCAGAAAGCTTTCTGGAATTCTCGAAATCTCTTGGACAGGTCAAAAAAAGATTCACAAATATCTGGGTGGGTGGGGACTTGAACCTTCCAAAGATGGACTGGGACACTTCTAGTCCATCCCAGTCTTGCAAACATCCTTCCTACTACAGACAGGTCATCAAAACTTTCAACGATGCCGACCTCACCTAAATGGTAAACCTCCCTACTCGATGAAATATTATCCTTGATTTATTCATTACTACAAACCCCACTCTAGTAAACCAGGTCCATATCCTCCCAGGCATTAGTGACCACAATATTGTTGAAGTGAAAGTCAAGACATCAACAAGGATAAGTTACCAAAAGCCTTGTATGATGCCCCTTTATAAAAACATTAAACAGTCACTAATTGACTATCACCAGGTTATGAAGACAAATGGAAAATACTCTGCACTAAATATAGAGGAGTTATGGGAAATTTTCTCAGATAATCTAAACTCTTACTGAAATATGGATTCCATAAAAAAAAACTTAAATTAGGGATCACCTGACCTTCCCTGGGTCAACCAATATGTCAAGAGACTGACAGGCCTTTAAAAAGGTTTTAATAAATCAGGATCATCTTCTGATCGTAAAAAGTTTCTTGACATGAATCATCTAGTGCGGAAAAAGGTTAAAGAGGCTTATAACCAGTATCTTGAAGATATCAACACTGATGCCCAAAATGTCATTAATTTATAGACAGGGTCCACTGTGAACAGTCTCTTTGATAGCAGGATTGTACCATACTTAGGGTTTAAATGTATTTTTTTTTTATATTAAACATAATTATACCCCCAAAAACGAAGTTTGGGGGGGTATATAGGAGTCACCCGGTGGTCGGTCGGTCGGGCGGTCGGTCGGTCGGTCCAGACGTCCGTTGCATTTTCCTTGTCCGGACCATAACTTGAAGACTAATGGTTGGAATTCAATATAACTACATACAATGGTCAAGCACATTGAGAGCAAGTGCAGTGCACAAGAACCATAACTCTATCTTGACTAATTACAGAGTTATTGCCCTTTGTTACTTTTCCTTGTCCGGGGCATAACTTGAAAACTACTGGTTGGAATTCAAAACAACTTCATACAATTGTCAAACACAATAAGGGGAAGTGCAGTGCACAAGAACCATAACTCTATCTAAAGTAATTACAGAGTTATTGCCCTTTGTTACTTTTCCATTGCTTTCTTTTGTCCGGACCATAACTTGAAGACTTATGGTTGGAATTCAATATAACTACATACAATGGTCAAGCACATTGAGAGGAAGTGCAGTGCACAAGAACCATAACTCTATCTTGACTAATTACAGAGTTACTGCCCTTTGTTACTTTTCCTTGTCCGGGGCATAACTTGAACACTACTGGTTGGAATTCAAAACAACTTCATACAATTGTCAAACACAATAAGGGGAAGTGTAGTGCACAAGAACCATAACTCTATCTAAAGTAATTAAAGAGTTATTGCCCTTTGTTACTTTTCCATTGCTTTCTTTTGTCCGGACCATAACTTGAAGACTAATGGTTGGAATTCAATATAACTACATACAATGGTCAAGCACATTGAGAGGAAGTGCAGTGCACAAGAACCATAACTCTATCTTGACTAATTACAGAGTTACTGCCCTTTGTTACTTTTCCTTGTCCGGGGCATAACTTGAAAATTACTGGTTGGAATTCAAAACAACTTCATACAATTGTCAAACACAGTAAGGGGAAGTGCAGTGCATAAGAACCATAACTCTATCTAAAGTAATTACAGAGTTATTGCCCTTTGTTACTTTTCCATTGCTTTCTTTTGTCCAGAATATAACTTGAAGAATAATTGTTGGAATTCATTATAAATTCATACAATGGTCAAGCACATTGAGAGGAAGTGCAGTGCACAAGAACCATAACTCCATCTTGACTAATTACAGAGTTACTGCCCTTTGTTACTTTTCCATTGCTTTTTTTTGTCCGGAGCATAACTTGAAGAGTAATGGTTGGAATTCAATATAACTTCATACAATGGTCAAGCACATTGAGAGGAAGTGCAGTGCACAAGAACCATAACTCCATCTTGACAAATTACAGAGTTATTGCCCTTTGTTACTTTTCCTTGTCCGGGGCATAACTTGAGCAAAACTACTGTTTGGAATTCAATACAACTTCATACAGTTGTCAAGGACATTAAAAGGAAGTGCAGTGCATAAGAGCCATAACTCCATTTTGACAAAATACAGAGTTACTGCCCTTTGATACTTTTCCTTGTCTGGAGCATAACTTAAAACGTACTGGTTGAAATTCAAAACAACTTCATACAATGGTCAAGCACATAAAGAGGAAGTGCAGTGCACAAGAACTATAACTCCATCTTCAGTATTTATAGAGTTATTGCCCTTTGTTCCTTTTCTTTGTCTTTCTGGACTTATTACAGAGTAATTCAATAAAACTTCATCAATGGCCAACCACATTGAAAGGAAATGCAATATACAAGAAACACAACTATCTTTAATTGCCCACAACCATAACTCTATATTTCAATTCTTTTACAAGATATTCTGTTACTGGTAACATCCTCATTTCCGAAGCAGTCTTGTGGGGGTATTAATCACATTTAGTGATAGTTCTAGTTATATTTTACATACCATGCATCATTTATAAAAAAACAAGACAGTATTAAAATTGCATGTATCATTGGTTAAGATTATAAACTGCACCATTACATTAGTATTTAAAAATTACATCTTGATTAAAAATGTAATTCATATTGATAAATTTGTTTGTAAAAAAAAACCTTGTTTAAATTGAATTTTAATAATAAGATACAATATCCACAATAAAACACATACAGTACAATAAAAATGAATGAAGGTTTAGGATTCTGTATTTATGTACATTTATCAAACATTGTTGGGGAAAAAATGGTGTTTAATTTGTTTGAAACCTTTAGTTAAACTTTTTATGTACACATTCTGGTTAAATCCCAAACCATAATATTCACCTTCTTATGTTCTTTACTTTTATTTTTGCCCTGCTTCCCTCATCTTTTTATTCCTCTTTCTTATTTCCTTAAAGCCCCATTATGCCTCAGATATGCTTTAATTTTAATTTCTTAAAAACTTTTAATTTTTTGGTAACCCCATTAATTTTGAATTAATCCCCCCTCAAAAGTCACTTTGCACAGCTTTAATACCATAACAGGAGACGCTAAATCATGGTCGTTGTAATTGTATGGACAAGACAGGGAGTCGCTACATACAGACCATTTATATAGTAAAAACTGTTCGGTGCACCTAATTATGGTTCACTAAAGACAGAACGTCGCTATATATCGGGGGTCACTAAGACAGTCCTTTACTGTAGATCTGATTTTTTTAGATTTCAACAAGGTTTCAGCCATGAGAAAATACTGCTGAAAATATATGACTATGGAATCAGAGGTCAAACTTTTAAAATGGGTCAAAAGTTTTTTTGATAAGG
>NW_026853137.1:0-51059 GCF_026571515.1 Ruditapes philippinarum
TCTTTGACGCACTTGGTCTGTCTGTTTGTATTGAAGATTTATAAGTTTTCCCTGGACAACAAATGTCCTTTATTTAGTATGTGTGTCAGTAAACACTGGCAATTATTTTCTAAATAAAAATGTTAAAATATTAAACAATTGTTTGTAATATTTAATCTTGATACAGAGTGTTCTTTGCCAATGCTATTAAGAAAGTGTTGCCTGCTTAGCAGGTTTGACTTTTGACAGGTGTCAGTATTTGTCGTCATAACCTATGACTGCCCGACAAAGTTTTGTCTTAGTAATAGAAAGAGCATCGAAAGAAAAGGCTATCTGATTTGTACGAGTGTTTTGGTGTTCTTTCTCTTTTGTATCATAGTCAAAAATAAAAACACGCTCCCTGTTGTCACAATATGAAATCCCAGAAAAAGTAATCAAAACAATCATCTAAATATGATATTTCTGTCGCTTTCCCTGTCTCTGTCGTCACAATCTGTAAACAGCAAACAAAATGAACCAATCAATGGGCATGCTCTGGAGTGCCATTAAAGGTACTCCACTGAGGTACGGCCGAATGTCACAAAAAAAAGTAAAATTTCACGAACCGATATTTTTTTGTTACCTGCGAGTTAGGGACATTCAAACAGAATCAGTGATACATTGATATGTGTTCTTTGGATTGGCAAGTCGTTTGAAATACATATTTTCTCCAATTTTGTGGGAAAAGCGTTTAAACACCTTTCAGTTTGCAAATCTGAATAAAAACAACGGTCACGTGATGATTCTCGGGATGACTAAAAAGCGAAACGGAGAATTTTTTGTGTATCGGCAGCAACGAAAGTGCGAAACCGGAATATACCAACAATCCATAAATTTAAAAGCAAATAATGGGTTTGTTTGTTAAATTTCTTGTTGTTCACATATGTTCTTGTGAGAAAAAACTTTCAAAAGCAATTTCAATATATTTAAAGCATTACATTGTTGTAATCATGTTTTTTCTCTATTACAATGATGAATTTAGCTAAACGTACGGAGTTCGAAACTGACATACACAAATTTTACAAATATTCTATGTTAATTTGAGAACTTTCGTGTAATTATTAAATATTATGTATTAACTTTGTAATGGTTAAAATATCGTGATATCTAGGCTAAGAAAATTTACTTTGTCAATCAGTGTAATGGGTCCTATTTCAAAGGTCACTTTGGTTTTTCTGACACCCGTTCAGGAAAAAAAACTTCGTAATACCTTTTATACAACGAACATGAATTTGAGTATTGTAAGCATAAAAAATCACACGCACACACAGAATGTTATTCCAGAATTTTCTCTTTAACTCTGATCAAAGCACTGAAAGCACTGGCTAAATAGAGAATGAATCCGGCCTCATTATAGGACATTTAGGCTTCAACTTTATAAGATAATATTTCTAATGTATGTCTAGTGCACATAATTAAAATTCTTTAAGAAAAAATCGATCTCCTTTGCTAGATAGATCTGAAATTTAATATTTATCATTTTACATACATACTTGCATATTTATCCGCATTGGATGTAAACTTTGTTGATGAAAAGATTACTATGTTTTGATCTAGACATTCAAAACTATAGGTAATTGATACCTGTTTCATGCACATGGTAAACATTATCAAGAAGGTCGGAAAAGAGTTACAATCTGGCTCTATTAATATTATTATTATCATTATTGATTTAGCAGATATCCTGATAATTTTTTTCTTATTGGAAGGCCTCCGTACTAGTGATGGGTCAATTGAGCTGTGCTTTAATGTTACCAATATATTGAAAGCTTCCCGGTGGAAAAGAAATTGAGAGCGTTATAAGAGTAAAAAAGGAAAACTGGAATAAAGACAATCAAGGCGACGGCAACGTTCACATGACGCAGCCCCCGACATAGTCAAGCTTCCACAGCAGGGTTATTGCCGTGACTAGTGAAATAAACTTAAAACTGATTATATAGTTGTTGTTTTTTAAACCCTAACTTTCTTTCAAATTAAACGAAACAAACAAAATCATGATACAGCAAGACAAATGGGAAGGGCAGGTAAGTAAAAGTAATTTTAAGAATTCAGTAAGATATTATTAACCTCACCTCATACAACAACCATTGCTTAAACTATGTTTTATAATACTTCCAACTCCTAGACGGTAAAGGGAATGCATATATAAACTATTGTTTTTACTCCTTATAGCCTGTTTATCATGGCATACTCATTGTTAATAGTTTTGTAAATGTTTTGATAAAAAAGTCGGGTTCATTTCCCGACTATTTTGAAAACACGAGTGACTGGTTTCAAAAACTACAATGGCTAAATATTGATCGGATGCATTTCATTGCATAAATAAGTTAGGGAGAGAACGCTGCTTTTCTTTCTTTATAGCACGAAAACCTTTACTTTTCTCTACTTTTGTCTCTTCTTTCTTCCTGTTTTTCATTTTTGTTGTTTATTCTTTTTATTTACCACTTGAAAGCCTGAAATTAATGTTTTCATTGATAATTTAGCTGTGGTCCTGTTTTGCTTGGTCGTGTGGATGTTGTATTCATTGAATGTTACCATTCCTTTTTGTATTTCTGATCGAAGATTAGGAAATACAAAGCTAACATTCAATCTCTGACACAGCGGTTTCACGACAAAACTAACAACAAACAGTTCTTAAAACACCTGAAAACTACCGATTTAAAAGAAAGAAATATTTTCATTTTGTTATAAGTATCCGTCAAATTACAACGCATTCAAAGTTTAAAAGTAGCTTTGGCTTATAGAATTGTCAATGAATGCACATTCACAAATTACGCGGATGAATATCATTTTAATCAATGAAAATGCTATTTTAAGCGATGTCAAGAGCTTATTTCACAAATAAATCTGACTGTCGAGTAGTGGAATATATACATGTCGGACTGTTTTGGCGAGAAGATTTTTGTTAAATTATTTACATCAATGTTAAAGAACAGGTTTATCTTGAACAAAAAACCTCGAAATTAACCCGAAATGCAGTGAAAAATCTAAATTTAGTATTACTTGATTTTATTCAGGCATTGTTCGTATATCTTCTCCGTGGTGCAAGGGTAACGCGCTCGTTTAGTGTGTCTGGGGTTCAAATCCAATTCAAGGCAATTATTTTTTATAAAGTTTCTTTGTTAAGGAAATAGCCACGATATGCAAGGATAAAGTGTGGCTGTCATAAAAATGAACATAAATGATTTTTGATGCAACTCTAGTCATGCAAAATGTTTCAAACTCTGGTACCAAGCAAGAAGAATTATAGTACATAAAAATAAACTTATACAGGAAAATAATACAGTTGTACAGTGCGATTTATATTGCAAAGATCAGAAAATACCACAGAGCTTGCAGCCTTTTGATTTATCTTGTTTTTCGTATGTATTTCTGGAGATTTAATGGGTGGTTCTCGTAATACTTTAAGATTCATAAGATTGTGTATTAAAAGCCTTTGTAAATTGTTTCGGAAATACTGGATATCGTTTTGAAAATTTTAGAGCTACTTAAGTATTTTAAACACGTGAACGAAAAATTTCACAGTAACAGGAATTAAAATTAATTCCTAAGTATTTCGATTATAGTGATTATACCGTAATCAAACGTTAAAGGTCTCCTAAGAAATGTTCTTTGGAATTAAAAATTAAGTGTAAGCACTAGAACATAAACCACCAGATTGCTTGCAAAATCTTTATCGGCAGGATAAATTGGTTCACAAAACATGATTTTTCACAGTCAAGATCAAATGAACAGACTGTCATTTTCTTCCTGTTACCGAATGATACGAACAGACTGTCATTTTCTTCCTGTTACCGAAAAAAAACACACCAGGAAGATTTCAAGTAGAGGACATGTCACTGACAGAATGTTCTTAATATTTGAATAGAAAAGAATTTGCTAAAGCCAATTTATGAAAGAGAAATCGGGGATACTACTTATTAAATTATTTGCCTATAAAAGAGGATTTATTTTACTCGTTTAGATTATTTTCAAAAACAAAAGTCTCAAAAAGCAAAGGTTAGCTGATATTTAGATGTAAACCCCGACATATAAAATTAATTTACCTGTGAAACTGGAGTGAAAATGTGATAGTTTATCCGTTTTTTCTTCAGTGCCTTCAGCACTTTGATCTTATCTGTAGTACAAGTAAACTATATCGTTTTCACCAAAAAATCATTAAATTCTAAACAAGTTTCTAATAGAATCATAAACATTTATTGTATCATAGTTTGAAGACTTTTCTGTTGAAAACGTGTCAGAGTTAAATCGAATTCATATACATGCACAGTGCGTAACTGGAGTGCAGGTAATAAATACCAACACTCCAGAGCATGCCCATTGATGTATTCATTCTTTTTTTTTTTTGGGGGGGGGGGGGGGTGCTTTTATGGAATAACGATAGAAATGCCACATTCAGAAGCTAGTTCATAGGTTTTTTTTCTGGGGTTTCATATTGTTACAATAGGAAACGTGCATTTAATTTTGCCTATGGTATGAATATGATGTAATTGTGTGTGGAACGTGTATGTACGATCCTATCAAGATAGCCTACGAAACGTCACTCATTACATACACAGATGCCCGTTTGTGCCAGAAACAATTTTGCAAAGGGGGCACCTGAGTTCTTTCTCCACCAGTAAAACTGAAGAGTCGCCAAAATGACCTACACAGCTTTGTGTGACGTAACCCCCACTCCATCCCAAATACAAACAATCAAATCAAATGAGACATGTCATTAACTGTATTTGATTTAAATACGTTATAGATAGCGTTAAATACTTTTATTAGTGTGATTACACTGTGCTCGTTTTAGTATAAATATCACCGATGCATTATGTTTGCCTTAGAATATTGAAATTGAAACTGAAATGTCAATGAAAATAATTGTACATGTATATAATATCTTTCCGTTTTGTCTAGAAAATGACCGCTTCGCTGGCGTTTGATTTTTCAAGACAACGAAATTGCTACCTTGATTATCTTTTATACAGTTTTTCTTCGTTATACTCAAGTTATATAAACATGATAGGTTAGAGAGTTGAGAAAAAATCAATAGACTTTTTTACCCCCGTTTACTCTGTTGTTCCAAAAATGTCCGTTGCGTATTTTAGTTATACCCGATGAATTGTGGGTAACTTCTGTACATGTCTGGGAAAACCAACTTTCATTTTTGCATCAAAAGCTAATGTGAATATGCATTTTCTAGCATAATTGTTGTTAGAGGGTTGGTTAAAGTGTAAGTTATTGTTATTTTAGTCATAATATTGTGATTTGTGGGGAAATTTGTATACATTTTTTTTGGACACCAAATTACCCGTCAGACCTCAGTGTAGCCCCTTTAACTAATACCTGCACTCCAGTTAACGCACTGTGCGTGTATATGTATGCGATTTAACCCTGCGACATTTTCAACAGAAAGGTCCCCAAGCTATGATACAATTGAACTATACACTGAACACTTTCCCGTATGAGTAATACATACCTTTACTTGGAGATTTACGCCGCTTGAAAAGATATGTTACACTAAAATGTTCCATGGCAACCATCTGTAGCTGTCTGGAATTGAATATTAGGATTGCGTCGCTAAAACCGATGTTTTGGTGATGGTTGTACCTACAACTACAATCCGAGAAAAGCTGAATCAAAAGCCTGCACTATTTTCAATTTGGTCGTATTGGGCGTCCTTTAGATTTTCGTTTGATCTACATTTAAAAGTGCTGGTGACAAAAGTATACTGTGACTTACCTTTGAAATCATCTCCAATTACAGATACCTCGTGCACTTAAGTCGCGTGACAGAAAACCGCAACTAGATTAAAAAATACGACAATGTTTGTATTACAATAACAGTTTAATGTTAATTTCATTTTATGTTCTTTAGTTCCCCAGCTGCTCTTTAAGCCAAAAGTAAACATAGTTATACAACTGGAGGTTTTGTAACAAACAATTCCATCAGCTGCAAATATAGGTAAAATGATTTTATTGCAGCTGCGCTAAAAAGATTAATGCATACACAAGCGTTTATCCTGACTAGCATTGGTGAAACGGTTAAACAAATAGTCCAAACAATCTTTTGTACACCACTAACGTATCGCTTTCAAATACAATATAAACATTGACATAGACGCTGCAATGATGGTATTTAAAAAACACAATTGATTCTAATTATATAAGTACATTTATGTAATGTATACTTGTCTCTTGTTAAAATTTGACCAGAATATCACCTTTGTTATGGATTAAGGCCTGTATTCAAAGACGATACATAATCTCAATCTCGACTCAAACTCAAGAAAGGACGTCAAGTGAAGCTGACTGAGGTGAAGTTACTAAAAATGTGTAACGTGGTAATCGTTTTGTTTACTCAACCTTATCTCTCGTGAGGGAGACATCAAAAGCTGACCAATCGCTTAATGTACCATGTCGTGTAAACGAGTGTATTTAAAAAATGTTAAAATAATTTGTTGATTAATATATAAATGTAATAATTTGATTTACGTCCAATAACAAAAATATGAGGAGAAAATGAAAAGGTGTAATATTGTGTGTGTGTTTTTTCAAGGAGTAATGAATTCCAGAATAGCAAAAGAACAGAAAATATTTTGGAAAACCTGAAAGACAGGATGAAAAAGGAAAGATAAGAAAGAAGTGAAAGACATCTGACAGGCATATTTAACTAAAAAAATTTACATTTCAATAACGTGAATTTTATTTAAAAATAGCAGCAACAACAAAACATAACTATAAATAACTAAACGGAATTTGTTTATAATAACGTAATAACATAAATATTTAAATAGGCCTATATTTAGATACATACAACAAAACATCTGATGATTGGAGTCCAGAATCATCAACGTAAAAATCGGAGGTCACATTGACAAACCAACAACAACTATTTCCGTTGATAAAAGGAAAGAAAACGTCTTTAGATGTTCAAGAAATTTCCAATCGGAACTCGTATAAATTCACATCTTTTTGTTTGGCTTTGTTAGTCTGTCTGATGCTTACAGGTAACTTCTTCTATCAACAAACTGGCCTCAACTAGTTTCTTACTAGTGCTAGTGAATAGTGATATATTTAGGAAATAGATATCAATTCTGAGTGCATTGTTGTGGATAATGCAAGCTTTAAGTTGGTCCCGCGAATACGCTCGTAACAGTATATATAAAATGTGCACCGACTTCGTAAAATCTGACATAAATTTAAACGGATTATCTCTATCCACAGGTATCTGTTTCTCAACAATAATTTCTTTAAATTCGGTCAGTTCCTGTATATTATCCATTTAAATGTAAATGGTACTAAAAATAGTGTTCGTAATATATCGGTAGCGTTCAATTGTTAAAAAGAAAGGGGCAGTATTTTTTATAATTTAGATAGTTTTTACATTCTACCCTAAACATTTTTCATTAACTTTTATTGGTTAATCACCATAATAAAAGTCAATATTTTGAAAAATATAACTTATTCAGCCTAATTTTACAGTAAAATTGAGCATGATGTAACATTAACCATCGTCGTTCACATAAAAGTTCTCATTTATCCTCTCACAATTTAATATAATTATATCTTCCCTACATTTATACGAGATAAACGATATTTTTTGTTAATTTACTTCGAAACACCTTATAAAATGAAATTCTAGACAATATTCTACTTTGTGTTATTTCAAATTAATTAATTGCAAAAATGACGTTGTATAAAATCTGTTATGACATATCACGTGGTGTAGGTATTTATATGGCACTCCTTTAAACATTTCATTAAATGTCCCTGTCATATTACAGTGTGAGGGTAATGTTTGGTTGCGTGGGTTTTAATTCAATACGTGTTAGACAATTCTACTTCGGCGAGACAGCGGAAAATTTCAAATCATTTGTTTTCTATTGTGTACCCAGTAAGTAATGTTTATGTTTAAAAGTGAAAAGTGTCTAGTAAACATTGTGTGTATCCAGATCATCAGGACTTGGTGATAATATCATGCAGGATTTTATTATAATAACAGGCTCAAAGTCATCAAAATAGATAAAGAAAATTGTCTTATACTTTTAAATGAGGTGGAAATTTATCAAATTTTGTGGTTTAAGTAATAATTTCCACCTTCTTATGATACAGGAGCTTTCAGCAAAAACCTATAACAGTTTTATATTGCTGATATTGGCTTTGAACAATGTCAATCCAAAAACGGGAAAATAACAGACAAAAGTAGAAGTACTTTATTTTTACTATTTTCAAGACTTCCAAGCCTGGCAATATCATAAAGCCTGGCAATATCATAAAGTCTGGCAATATCATAAAGTCTGACAATATCATAAAGTCTGACAATATCATAAAGTCTGACAATATCATAAAGTCTGGCAATATCATAAAGTCTGACAATATCATAAAGTCTGGCAATATCATCAAGTCTGGCAATATCATCAAGTCTGGCAATATCATCAAGTCTGGCAATATCATCAGATCTGGCAATATCATCAGATCTGGCAATATCAACAGATCTGGCAATATCATCAGGTCTGGCAATATCATCAAGTCTGGCAATATCATCAGGTCTGGCAATATCATCAGATCTGGCAATATCATCAGGTCTGGCAATATCAACAGATCTGGCAATATCACCAGGTCTGGTAATATCAACAGATCTGGCAATATCACCAGGTCTGGCAATATCATCAGATCTGGCAATATCATCAGGTCTGGCAATATCATCAAGTCTGACAATATCATTAGGTCTGGCAATATCATCAGATCTGGCAATATCAACAGATCTGGTAATATCACCAGGTCTGGTAATATCATCAGATCTGGCAATATCACCAGGTCTGGCAATATCACCAGGTCTGGCAAAATCACCAGATCTGGCAATATCAACAGATCTGGCAATATCACCAGGTCTGGCAATATCATCAGGTCTTGCAATATCATCAGGTCTTGCAATATCATCAGGTCTTGCAATATCATCAGGTCTTGCAATATCATCAAGCCTGACAATATCATCAGGTCTGGCAATATCATCAAGTCTGGCAATATCATCAGGTTTGGCAATATCATCATGTCTGGCAATATCATTAGGTTTGGCAATATAATCAGGTCTGGCAATATCATCAGATCTGGCAATATCAACAGATCTGGTAATATCATCAGATCTGGCAATATCATCAGGTCTGGCAATATCATCAGGTCTGGTAATATCATCAGATCTGGCAATATCATCAGATCTGGCAATATCAACAGATCTGGCAATATCATCAGGTCTGGCAATATCATCAGATCTGGCAATATCATCAGATCTGGCAATATCAACAGTTCTGGCAATATCATCAGATCTGGCAATATCATCAGGTCTGGCAATATCATCAGGTCTGGCAATATCATCAGGTCTGGCAATATCATCAGGTCTGGCAATATCATCAGGTCTGGCAATATCATCAAGGTCTGGCAATATCATCAAAGTCTGGCAATATCATAAAGTCTGACAATATCATAAAGTCTGACAATATCATAAAGTCTGGCAATATCATAAAGTCTGACAATATCATAAAGTCTGACAATATCATAAAGTCTGACAATATCATAAAGTCTGACAATATCATAAAGTCTGACAATATCATAAAGTCTGGCAATATCATAAAGTCTGACAATATCATAAAGTCTGACAATATCATAAAGTCTGACAATATCATAAAGTCTGACAATATCATAAAGTCTGACAATATCATCAAGTCTGACAATATCATCAAGTCTGGCAATATCATCAAGTCTGGCAATATCATCAAGTCTGGCAATATCATCAGGTCTGACAATATCATCAAGTCTGGCAATATCATAAAGTCTGGCAATATCATAAAGTCTGGCAATATAATCAAGCCTGACAATATAATCAAGCCTGACAATATTATCAAGTCTGGAAGTATCATCAGATCTGGCAATATCAACAGATCTGGTAATATCATCAGATCTGGCAATATCATCAAGTCTGGTAATATCATCAGGTCTTGCAATATCATCACGTCTGGCAAACTCATCAAGTCTGGCAATATCATACTAGAAATACTTGTATAATCAAATATTTTTAATGAGGAAATTTTTTTAAAAATTGAAGATTTGTATGCATCGCGTAACCCTGTGAGAATTATCAATTATTGTTGCCTTTCAATTAATTTGTTGTCCACGAGACAAATGGAAATTAGAATTTTAATCTGTTTTCAGCGGTTTGTCCAGAAAAAAATGCCCCTTCATATGTATTCTGTGAAAATAAAACAAACAAAAAGAATTATTTGCTCGCATCATTAGGATATAATTGAAATATACAATTACATGTACAATGTTTATGCTAAATGTGTACTGATGACTTTGCTTTCTTGCATGTATATAGCTTTATACGTCTCGGTCCTAGCGTTAGCAAAACACATTCAAATACATTAACATTATTAAATTATTAAACTAAATCAGTATGAAATAATTCAATTTACTTTCTATTACACTCTTAAGATTTACGTTATTTATCTATGTATGTTTCGACCAATCCATCAATTCCTCAGTTATAATTTAACTATTTTATGAAAAAAAAAATGATTATTTAGAATAACGGAAATGACTTATGGAATAAATTAAAGCAATAAATCAAACAGTCTAGTGGTATATTTTACAGAGAGTTATTTTTGTTGCCTTTATTAGAGTTTCACAGTAGAAGAGGTGTATTTCCTGTTTTTTCTAGAAAGACTTTTTCATATAAATAATTCCAAAAGACGTCTTATATATTCTACAGACCTTATTACCTATATTTATGGCAGAAGTCACTAATATATATTTTTTTGTTCAATACACATACGTATTTTGTAACGACAGATACGTATCTTTTCCTTAGTGATGACAGTCATTGTTGCCTACAGACAGAAGCATAACTCATAGCTTATAAGCATAATATAGTAGGATATGATTAGAAATAAGTGTCGTGATCATGGTATGTTAAGAGGTAAGGGGACATATTCATACTTTGTCTTAAATAAACATGGTGTTTTGTAGATATTGAAATTTCTTTTATTTTTCAATCAATCTTTTGTACAACTTTGTAATATGATAATAGTACTGCAGATAAAGACTAGTGTCACAAAAAGTGTAACCTTTACCCTCTAACCCGGGGCCTCCAAACTACCCTACTGGGACACTATCGACTGAGCTATCCGATCTTCCCGGACCCACTATGTTCGCCACTTATGTTTACAGGATGAGAAAAATATGCAGCCTGACCGGGACTCGACGTCGGGCGTATCACCGACCGCTCTAAAAATTCTCCTCGTATTTGTGAATACTTTTGTATGAAACTGGTTCGGCGAATTCTGAATAGTTTTGCATCTTCATAAGGTAGTCCATACTCTTTTGGTACGACCATCGTAATGCGATACATCTTTCCTGGAGACAAGAGTATAAACTTTAAGTAACGCTCAAGTGTACACATGAGATTTGAGTCCATTTGGCAAAATGCTTTTTTCTTTTTTTTATCTTTTGGCTCATTTTCTTGTCTTTTTTATATTAAAATGTCTGTAATAATTGAAAATTATGGCATAATGAAGTATTCAAAGATCCTGTGTGTTGTAATTGAGATTGTTACCATACTTAAGTGAAATTTTACATGCGTATATAATTATGTTTCTAAAACAATTTTCAAACATCGAAGAATATGTACAATATGTACTGCAAATATTTGTCCACATTATGTGTAGTAATTGAAATATACTCATTCAATTTTTATTGCAAAATTTGACTTAGACTTTATATAAAATGAATTTCTAATAACCTCCCTTAATTTAGATGGTAATATCTTTACAAATAAAGTTTTTGAACTTACAATATTGATAACTCTTCATTTGATGATTATATGATTAAAAACCATACAAAAATTGTGTTACAGGATCTTTAAGGTTTATATATAATTATATTCTGTTATTGATAGTAAGTTGGTAAATGTAGCTTAGCATCAACATGATTATTATATCAAATGATATAAATGTTTTACAACCAACATGATAAATTCTTTACACAAATGTTATGAATTGTATACAGATAATATTCATTATATAAACAAAAAGAGTAACCAAATATGGAATCTGTAAATCTTCTTTTCCCACTCACTGTGAATCTAATTAAACATTGCACATAATTTTTCAATCAAGCCTTATTTCTTTTTATTAATCAGATATGTTTGGTTTTGATCGTTTGCTTTATTCCAAACCCTATCTGAATTGTTACATTGTTACTTTAGGTAATTGCGACCTTCCTTCACACTATTCTTAATCCATTTAAGGAAACTTATCCTTTGTTTTATTAATACAATGGGGGTTTAAGATCCACACAAAAACATTTTTTTCTATACATAAAGCACAAACACATACTTGAAACCTAATTGTAACGAGATAGAAAACCTTGGTTTGAGGACAAATTCTTTCAAAGAAGGTTGACATTCAAACAAGAAATAAGATATTACAAGAACACCTACAATAAATAGACACCACTACTATAAAATGAGATTAATAACATTTACAATAACATATTATGACCCAGAGTGTCTTATTGTAGCTTACCTAACATTCTTATGAATACATTTAGAAAATGTATATATATACATTTTCAAGCTTTAAAGTATATTAAATATATATAAAACAAAAAAAAATGTTGTTTTTTACTTGAACAAGACTGAATACTCTTGTGTACCCTGCTGAGCTACTTGCCGGTGGTCTGTGTTGCTGTGTTGTCTTAGTGGCCGCATTAACATTGTTGATCTTGTGTGTCATATTTTATATCTTATTAGAGTATAATTGTTGTCTTCCACTACATTGGTAAGCTGTTTTATTATTATACTTGGAGCCAAATACGTTTTGGACAGTTTGGAGATGAGACAACTTTACAAATTGTTTGATTCACTGTAACATATACCAACGGTTGTGTTATCTGTGTATTTAAGTCATCAGATGTTTTGTTGTCACTTTTCAACATGGTATTATTAATAAAAATGTGGATATTATATATACACTTCACCATATTGTTATGTTTTCCTTTAACAAACTTCATGGACGTTTCTCCTCTAAACACATGGAAAGAATGTGAGTCCCTTCAAATACTTTTTAAGTGTTTTATTTTCACAACAACTATTATGTTTTATGGATATAAAAAGCATCCATGCACACGCTTAAAACTGCATATCAAATAATATTAAGATTCAGTATAAAAGAGGCAGCTCTACTGTTTGCATAGTTTTAATCCCATCTGTGTCTCGTTTACACAAAGAATATTTGAAATAACTGACTGACCTTTTTGAACGTTTGGGCAATTAATCATTTTCGCTTTTTCAACAAAGTATAATGTTATAAATAATACATATGGCAGTTAAACAACACATATCTATGGCTTTGTTATCAATTTCCTTTTTTGTTCTTCAATTATTAATTTTACTGATACAATAGTTCTGTTTTGTTTAATTGTTATGGGTGAATTCAGTTATTTTTTCTTCGATTGTATCTATTTACCATCTAGTTACCATTTGGTTATTTTAAAATCGGCCTATGTTATTCTAAAAGTCATGTCTGCAATCAATTGTGTTGACAAATGTGTAAACGTCATCTTGCATTTTAAGCCTAACCCCAAAGTTCTAATTTGTATTACACACTTTCTTTTTTTGAAACTGATGTCAGGCTGTTCCATTAAATGTTAGTGAACTTGATCAAAGATCACACAGGTCATGTCATGCTACTATCATAACCTTCGTAAAAAAGCACAATAAAGGTTGTTTTATACATGCAAACATTTTCTTTATAAATTGTATGTTAATTATTGATATATATATATTTGCAATATATATTCTTGTTAAACTTATATTCACAGTAATTTTTATACAAAATTTTCTTAACTTAAAAGCCAATAATCCATGATTAAACAAATTGATACATTCCTAGTAAGCTCTGTAGGAGCACATTTGTCTCGGAGCACATTTGTCTCACGAGATGTGACCGATGTGTTCGTAAACATTCATATTTGCGATAAATTGGAAATGAGACAGATGTGTCCGACACACAATAGAAAGGACATTCGAAGCACATTTGTCTCACATTTTTCCATAAAATTCTTTAAAGGTAATAATTATGCCCGTCCGTTTACCGGCTACCAGCCATTGTTCTGTGTTTTCTATATTTATAATACAGTTTTAAGGTCACTTCCGGTCAGTCAAAAACTTCCTACCTCTGCATATAGGAGTCATATATTAAATTAAAAAATATCCCTGTTCTGCATGTCACAATGAAAATTTCTACAAGTGCAGCATCCAGAACCTAAACACATATGCAACAAGTCTATTCTTATCGTTATTCATTGTGATACGTTTATTTTTAATGCTTAAAGTTTTATAGATGATTAATGGCACTAGGAATATTCTTAGCAAAAACAAGGTAGTATCTACGGTGCCATAAAGGGGACATACAATTTTCTTATTTATTACGTGCGCACACGATAGCTTTCCCTTACGTGGCCACGCGATACTATTACGTGCGCAACGGATATGTATTCCGCATTTGGACCCTGACCGGGATCCTCGCATGAATAGTTCGACACCCTGTGTATGTGTCGAACCTACAGCGCTTAGGGGCAAGTGGTATTTTGAAATCACTCGGCCACGGAGGCACTTAAATGATCTATGGAAGAAAAAAAGAAGACCATTTCATCAGAAATATATGTATAAAAAATCGTCATTTTCCAAGAATTGGGCTTTCAGATCCGCCATTGAAAAAACACTTACAACATGCATGAGTTCCTTAAATAATCCAGATAAATCCTTAATAATAATAATTATTATGGAATATCGGGCCACTCAGAATCGGGCGAGACGAGACATTCCGGTGAGACACGAAGCGAGGCACGATATTGTCACACGAGATCTCGCAATGTCGAAGTATCCCGTATCACGAGAAATCAGAAATGAATAAATTTTTACTTCTTTAGATAGGGCAAGTATGAATTTATTAAAGGAACTCCACTGAGGTTTATAAGCGTAAAAACATCAAATTTTAATTTCTCGCATAGATCAACATTAGCACTTAAAACAGAAATATAATTAAAATATAATTAAGAAGTATACAAGAAATACATTGAAAATCATAAGTTTGTGCTATTCTCAGTCCGATTTGAGTGAAAAGCGTTTAAACGCTTTTCAATTTTGGGTCATTTTTCACTATTATAATAATTAGTCTGGAAAAACGGAGCAAGCTAATGATATGAAGTTCTGCACATGAGTTATAAGTATAGATCTACATCAAATGGAGTAATAATCTAAAAAAAATATTTCCAGTCCCGTCATGTCAAAAAACCTCAGTGGAGTCCCTTTAATATTCAAATAATGATTTCTGAAGTTAGATGCTTGTTACCCAAAGGAATTCGCTGTAAATGTGAAATAATGCGTCATAAAAGTAGCAAAATGTAAAAAAGTAGTATTTTGACTTCAATGTTAAATTCTAAATCACTTCAACTGTACAAAATCCAAAAAGCAGCAGATGAAAAAATGTTTTAGGTAATTAGCCAATGAGTAACTTTTTAGAGCTATAAAAATATATCAAATATAAAAAAGCCTTAATTTTGAGGAATACAAATAAAAGCATTTTACAGGCATAATGGGCCTTAAAGTGATTTTATGTAGATTATAAAGGGAATACTACTTAGCGGTATATGACCTGGAACCAATTCTTGTCTCGCGTCGACGAACGAGATGCGAAGCGAGACGCGAGAATTCGGCGAGATGCGAAACGAGTCATTCAGTATCAACCGATTACGGTGTTCCGTTTGGACATAAGTAACATTTTTGTCTCCATGACCAGCTGTGCCAAATGGTACAAAGGTGAAAATGAGATGATACGATGATTAAAACACGATGGCACGATGGTGAAATCGCGATGATGTGATGACACGATAGAGAAAATGATCTCGCTTTTTCACCATGATGCCTTCGCAGTTTTATCATATCGTTCCATCGTATTTTCACCTACGTAACATATGGCTTTTCATCATCGAGCCTTCGTTGTTTCACTATCGAACAATCGTTGTTTCACGTTCGTACCATTGTGTTTTCACCATCGCGTTTTCATCAACGTACCATCGTGCCATCGCGCTGTCGCCATTGTACCATCGTGAACGGGATTTAGTATGTTTCAGTCTATGCCTTCAGGTTAAGCCAATCAATTTCTTGAATTAGAGATATTATAATTAACAGTTCACTTAAGGTTTTCATGAAGAAAGCATAAGCAAACCTATTGATGATTACACTTGACATGAGGTAAAACGGCGAAGAATTTCTGATGTGGGGAAATGTGTTACAAATAATTCATAAAAAATGAAATGAGACAAATGTGCTTTCATGTCCCTTAAAAAAACATGAGACAAATGTGCTTTCTTGTCCCTTAACAAACTTGATCGGAGCACATTTGTCACACAAATGAGTTTTTTTGGGATAGACATTTGCGGTCCCATTTGTCTCATGTGGGACATATGCGACCGCATCGGTCTTACGTAAGACAAATGTTCTCCGAGACAAATGTGCTCCTACAAAGCTCATTAATGTTCAACTTACAATCAACATCTTTTAAAACTAGATATGATAATCTAGTATATGTATCAAAATAGTTCAGAACAGAAAATGGTTGCCTTTATGACAAATGAAAATTTCATAGCGTTGAGCTCTAAAGACTTTATATGGGCCTAACCATCAATTTGACAGACCACTTTGTACGTGCAATTAAAGCATTTCTAAAAGCAAATAACGACGTGTAATTCATTTAATAACTCCTTGACTCACCATCTGTCCATTTGAGACGAAAAAACTGGTAATTTTGACAAAAATGTGCTCTTCTCTGATAGGTTGCCATGGAAACAATAAATCTGTGAAAGTCTTAAAGAGATTTTTAGATTTGTTGAGACAAGATTAATCCCTTTTGCTCTATAGACCCTTGTTTCAATTTGTCACAAACGAACTATTTGTCGGCGATTTTAATTTACAGATTGGAAATGTCGATGAACTTGTGTGACTTTCTTGCTAGAGGAGACCACGTGACAATCTATTAAAGCAGACGACATTGCAGAAATTATACTTGATTAAAATTGATCAAGCATTTAATTAGATTTTAACAAAGATGAAGACATGTATTGTATTCCTTTTTCTTGAGAAGATAAATTTATCACATTTTTTTTTCAAGAGCGATTTTGACCATTTGTTATGTTGTTCAGTTAATTATTACGAGTATAAACTAGAAATTTATGCAGCATTTTCTTTGCATTTTTCAGTAAAAACAAATGACATTTAAGCGTTATTTGTTTTTTAGATTTCATTTTTGTTGAAATGATATGAATATCAATCTTCACTTGACAGTAAATTAAAAAAAAAATACTTTGTGAAATTCAAAGCAGAAACAGAAATACAAGTAACAGTGTTGTAAATTAGAATATAAATTTCAGTTACAATGAATTTGATAGCTTACCTAAAATTAAGACATCAGAAAAATATTATGATTGTACAGGATGAATTAAATAGAAATGTATTATGGAAAAATCAGTTAAATTACAAATCCTTAAAGATCCTGTCATTTTTTATGTTTTTATATCATAAATATATCTGATGCTCAAATGAAGATTTATCAATATTGTAAGATTCAAAAAGGATTATTTGTAAAGATATTACCTAATTTATATCTCATGTAAATAAAGGGAGGTAATTAGAAATTTATTTGTGATAAAATCTAAGCCAACTTTTTCAAAAAGAGATGATGCATATGTTTTAATGATTACTTATAATGCGTAAAAACATTTTCAGTATATATTTAACATATTTTTGGATGTTTGGAAATTGATTAAGAAGAATAATTATATACATATATAAAATTTCACTCGAGTGTTCTTACATCCTTAATTACAACATACAGGATACATTTCGCGATAAGAATATATTTATTTTTAAAAAGGAAAAATAAATTCTGATTTTTGGAATGCCATAATATAAATGCATGAATAATTTAGATTTTTCGCGCCATGTCAAAGTAGTATAAAACGTTCAGGTAGTGTTACTAATTATAAGATAGATAGATATTTTATAAACTTAAACTTCTACAAGTTTACCGTGATATCATATAATATTGAGTACATAAAAATGTTATCAATTTTTTTTATAAGAAACTCTCAGTGTGAAAAGTGCCAGTTCTGTTAGAATGGGGTCGTGCATAAATGATAACTAACTGTTCTGTTTATGTTTGTACAGAAGAATAATTCTTTATTTCAAAATCTGCATAATTATAAAAAACAACAACCTAGTTCAGGCGAATAAGCCATTGACCTGACCCAAAATATAACTACAACATCTTGAACAATACAATATAATACACAGTTCAATACAATACAATACAATGACGGACATTGAATAACAAAATTATTCACTATCAGCTTGTTGAAACATACATGTATTATTAGAACTGTATGTTATCAGTTACATATTATTTAATATTAAAAACACTTCTATAGATTTTCATGCCTGTATAGTTCTTTGATGTTTTGGGTTATTACCTTGTTCCGTATGTGTTCTTGTAACTACAAATCAATGGTAATAAATAAATCAACTTGTATTATAAAAATATGCTCATATATAAATATTGATAATTATTTGTATTGCTAACCTTATACAAATGTCAACATGAACATAATTTAACAAAATGAAATTAAAAGACCATTAGTTACTATTAAAATTTAAAAGCATGAGAGTTCATAAATGTCATATTATCAATTCCACTATAACAGTGTAAAACAGCTATCATATTATGTTTATTATCTTATGTAAAACAGACTTGCGATATAAATTAAAATATCGACAAATTTACCAACTGGACACGGCCTTGTCCATTTTCGTCCTTCTTTATTCTATAGTAAATCTGTCACATTTAAAGCTTCATTATAGACTTCTATTAAACTCAGCAGAATTCTGTATTTCATAACTTTAAACATCAACACTAGACAAGTTAGTCGAAGCCCGAAATGTCCTATGTTAGCCATCTAGATTTCACAATATTTTTTCATTTGTAAAGTCACTGTCAAATTATGAAATCTATGCTGGCGTGTAGGACTTTTCGAATCCTTCCATGAGATCCTGCAGAATAAAAAAACTACTTTTAAAGTCATCAGAAATGACACTAAATGTACACTGTTACAATAAATACACTTAAAAGGTAACCAGTCACATCAAAAATGACTTGAAATGGGGCACTCAATTTCAAAGAACTATTTTCTAGACTACAACGGGCTGGGCCTTATTCCATACCGGGATGAGACCTAAATAAGTCCAAAGTTCAATTGAATCAAATATTTTTGTCCGTTTTCTAGTAATTGAATGAAATGCAAGTAATATTATAAAAGAAACCAAGTTTTCTAATTAACATTAATATAAATACAGAATCATTTTTAAAATGGAGACCTTTTTGCAGAATTTCAGGCTCGGTCAATAAAATTAAAAGTAAAAAGTGATGTTATGAAAAATTATATATATTTTGCATTAGGTAATGGAATTCTATGAACAAAATTTTATGTGACCGGTTTATGTTATAGTATGTAATTATACAATAATTACACCATAATTCTATAAAATGGTAACAAATTATCCATTTCGACATTAAAAAACATGAAATTTTGCCTAAAAATATTAAATAAAAGGCATTAAATGTGCAATTAGTATGACTTTTTTTAAAGAAAATCCTTATAAAACTTTCTGATTATTACTTTTACATAAATATATAGGTAAATAAAGTAAATTTCAAACATCTACATACTTCACTGTTTGTTTAATATATCAAGAAAGGGCCACAGTATTTACAAAAAGATTAGCAACTATGTTGTTATAGTGTTAAATAAGATAAGTACACTCTAACTTAAAATAAGGTCTGTAGAAGAATAAAATACAGTTCTCCACTTCAAATCAATGTTATTTTTCAAACAGAAAGCATTAGATAACTTTTCTTATCAAACTGACCATCATTCATGAAAAATATTGATAAGCAATATGGGAAAGAGACGCGCTAAAAGAAGGGACACAAATTTTTACCTTCTAAGAGTGCTCCTGATGGGACTGCTTTTTTACCAACTGCTAATATTTCTTGTGTAGATCAAAGCCAAGATCAGGTTCATTGTTACAGGAAACCAGTACTTCGGTCACAGACATGTCTGCAAATAAACAATAATACTGGTAATAGATTTCCATCTGCATCAAAATGACCATAGTACCTATACTAAGAAAAACAATTTTTTCTTAAATTATTTATACTGCACGCCTCAAGTACGAGATGATGAATATTGATACATAATTTATAGTTGCATAACTGAGATGCTTATTGACTTGCTGAAATATCAAAGTCCCTGAAATGAACCATTAGAGCAATACCATGACATGTTCGGGTCCTATGTCTACGGCTCTCTACGTCTCTTGGATCTCTGTAGCGTAACTGTCCATAGCCTTCCTTATTTACACATCCTGTCCAAAAAACACATTCTCCATTTGCATGTATGACACTGTTGCTGCTCAATTTCTTTCGGCACAATTCTATTACCTCATCTATACCTATATATTATCAAACTTAGCCTTATGGAATAAAGCAATTAAAAGTAATAAAACAGGTCAATTCTGAAATGAAATTTAAATTTAATTTAAATATTTAAAAATAAAATAATAAGCTTAATTTCAACAAAATGATATTTGTATTTTATAGATATAGCCCAGTATTATTTCTTCATTTTTTTCTGATGATCTAAACAAGGGGAGACAACTCCAAAACATTTTGGGCATATTTCAATATGTCAAAATTATTTTTTTTAATAAAATCAAAAATTCACATACCTGACAATAATTCTCCTTGGTGCTGATTTTAATGTACCAAGTCTACTAGCATGCCAAGTTCCATGTAATTATTATCAGTAGTTTTCATGGAATCCAATTTTACCATATCTTATTTAGGACACGGCCTTGTCCATTTTCGTCCTTCTTTATTCTATAGTAAATCTGTCACATTTAAAGCTTCATTATAGACTTCTATTAAACTCAGCAGAATTCTGTATTTCATAACTTTAAACATCAACACTAGACAAGTTAGTCGAAGCCCGAAATGTCCTATGTTAGCCATCTAGATTTCACAATATTTCTTAATTTGTTAAGTCACTGTCAAATTATCAAAGTTTCAAATGTCATTTATGCTGGCGTGTAGTACTTCTCGAATCCTTCCAACAAGAAATGAGATCCTGCAGAATACACAAAAAACAACTTTTAAAGTCATCAGAAATGACACTAAATGTACACTGTTACAATAAATACACTTAAAATGTAACCAGTCACATCAAAAATGACTTGAAATAGGGCACTTCAAAATTTCAAAGAACTATTTTCTAGCCTACAACGGGCTGGGTCTAATTCCGTACAGGGGTGAGGCCTAAATAAATCCAAAGTTCAATTTAATCAAATATTTTTGTCTGTTTTCTAGTAATTTAATGATATGCAAGTAATATTATACAAAAAACCAAGGTCTCTAACATGAATTATAAATACAGGACCATTTCTAGTTTGGAGACCATTTTGCAGAATTTCAGGCTCGGCCAATAGAAAAAATGATAAAAAAGTGATGTTATGAAAAATGCCATATCTTTTGAAATAGGCAATGGAATTTTATGAAACAAAGTTTTATGTGACCGGTTTATGTTATAGTATGTAATTATACAATAATTACACCATAATTCTATAAAATGGTAACAAATTATCCATTTCGACATTAAAAACATGAAATTTTGGCTAAAAATATTAAATAAAAGGCATTAAATGTGCAATTAGTATGACTTTTTTTTTTAAAGAAAATCCTTATAAAACTTTCTGATTATTACTTTTACATAAATATATAGGTAAATAAAGTAAATTTCAAACATCTACAGACTTCACTGTTTGTTTAATATATCAAGAAAGGGCCACAGTATTTACAAAAAGATTAGCAACTTTGTTGTTATAGTGTTAAATAAGATAAGTACACTCTAACTTAAAATAAGGTCTGTAGAAGAATAAAATACAGTTCTCCACTTCAAATCAATGTTATTTTTCAAACAGAAAGCATTAGATAACTTTTCTTATCAAACTGACCATCATTCATGAAAAATATTGATAAGCAATATGGGAAAGAGACGCGCTAAAAGAAGGGACACAAATTTTTACCTTCTAAGAGTGCTCCTGATGGGACTGCTTTTTTACCAACTGCTAATATTTCTTGTGTAGATCAAAGCCAAGATCAGGTTCATTGTTACAGGAAACCAGTACTTCGGTCACAGACATGTCTGCAAATAAACAATAATACTGGTAATAGATTTCCATCTGCATCAAAATGACCATAGTACCTATACTAAGAAAAACAATTTTTTCTTAAATTATTTATACTGCACGCCTCAAGTACGAGATGATGAATATTGATACATAATTTATTGTTGCATAAATGAGATGCTTGTTGACTTGCTGGAATATTAAAGTCCCTGAAATGAACCATTAGAGCAATACGATGATTTTGTTTGGGTCCTATGTCTACGGCTCTCTATGTCTCTTGGATCTCTGTAGCGAAACTGTCCATAGCCTTGCTTATTCACACATCCTGTCCAAAAAAACACATTCTCCATTTGCATGTATGACACTTTTACTGCTCAATTTATTTCGGCACACTTCAATTACCTCATCCATACCTATATATTATCAAACTTAGCCTTATGGAATAAAGCAATTAAAAGTAATAAAACAGGTCAATTCTGAAATGAAATTTAAATTTAATTTAAATATTTAAAAATAAAATAATAAGCTTAATTTCAACAAAATGATATTTGTATTTTATAGATATAGCCCAGTATTGTTTCTTCATTTTTTTCTGATGATCTAAACAATTGCAGACGACTATTTATCAAGGGGAGACAACTCCAAAACATTTTGGGCATATTTCAATATGTCACAATTAATTTTTTTTAATAAAATCAAAAATTCACATACCTGACAATTATTCTCCTTGGTGCTGATTTTAATGTACCAAGTCTACTAGCATGCCAAGTTCCATGTAATTATTATCAGTAGTTTTCATGGAATCCAATTTTACCATATCTTATTTAGGACACGGCCTTGTCCATTTTCGTCCTTCTTTATTCTATAGTAAATCTGTCACATTTAAAGCTTCATTATGGACTTCTATTAAACTCAGCAGAATTCTGTATTTCATAACTTTAAACATCAACACTAGACAAGTTAGTCGAAGCCCGAAATGTCCTATGTTAGCCATCTAGATTTCACAATATTTCTTAATTTGTTAAGTCACTGTCAAATTATCAAAGTTTCAAATGTCATTTATGCTGGCGTGTAGTACTTCTCGAATCCTTCCACCAAGAAATGAGATCCTGCAGAATACACAAAAAACAACTTTTAAAGTCATCAGAAATGACACTAAATGTACACTGTTACAATAAATACACTTAAAATGTAACCAGTCACATCAAAAATGACTTGAAATAGGGCACTTCAAAATTTCAAAGAACTATTTTCTAGCCTACAACGGGCTGGGTCTAATTCCGTACCGGGGTGAGACCACTGTCAGCGTAACGCAGTAGGTAAGGTTGTGTTGTAAATATCTAATGCAAGACGGCCAGGTTCGGATTGTCCTTTTTTTTCGTAAAAAACATATCTGTATTATTGATTTGCAAATTAAAATACAATGTATGCTGTAGTATTTTATTTTAAAGATTTTAAGAGTTGTGTTATTTTGTATGAACGTCTCATTTCACTTTTTCTTTTGCTTTAAATGTAGCCATATCTAGCGAGTTGGTGCAACATACACACATTGTTTCAACATTTGGCCCGAAATACTCATGCACCACACAAGTACTACGACCACTACATAATACACACTACACAGGATATTCAGAAAATCGCTATAAATAGTATATTTGAAGTTAGACATAATGTGAGGCTCGAACTCGTGACAAAATGTAATTTGTAACGAATCTCTATGACTTTACCAACATTGCCATCGAGACATTTAACATTCTATTTCTTATCTTGTATTATATTTGCTTCTTAAAACCAATTTTTACCTAGCCAGACAAAGGTTGTAAACTTTTGTGTACACCAAAACTGCAACGTCACTTTCACATTATATCATTGCGGCACAGTATAAATATGCATTTAGTTACACATTGCCTGTATATTACATGTATATTAATAAATATTTGACATTTTCTTGTACCATTATACCTAGACAGGAATTTTAATCAAGGATTCTTACTTGATGAATTATATGAAATCCAATACAAACAAGTCCCAATTTAAAGTAAAAATGTTTTTATGACGTGTAACATAAAATCATCTGAATTCAAAACCATATTGTGTCGAATTTCATATAATCTCCATAATTTTGAAATCAAAACAGATTTTATTTGTTAACAGTGAATTTTTCAGGATGGCCATTTAGATTATTTGATCTGTTTCGGTGTCTTATAGCTGTTGAAACATGTTTTACATTGTCTATATAGAAGATAATTAGGTTGTTCACACTGAATGACATATGAGACACAGCAGTCATCAGACTACTTTGTTTTATTTAAAAAAATCAGTGTGACATTTTCTTGTGATTTTTTTTTTGAAAAAAAAAGGAAAAGAAAAAAAGAAATTAACTTTTCCATGATAATAAGATATTCTAATCATATTAAATAATTTTATACTGATTAAATGATAAGGAAAACTAGAAATGTGTCCATAGGACACGGGTGCCCCCACCGCGCCACTGATCTGTCAATCATTTTACTAAGTCAAGGGAAATAACTCCAGTATAACAAATACTGGATAAATCCACAAGCGAAACCCCAGGTGCAAATCTAAAATATGCTGAGCAACCTGCCCATAAGGTTTAATGACTATGTCAAATCCTTTTTGAGAAACTTGCGACACAAGTTGAAAATTGCAAAAATTTTCTAAGTGAAGGGCAATAACTCTGAAAATACTAAATAAATCCAGACGAAAATACCTGGTGCACAACTTCACATGCTGATCAATATTCCTGTAAAGTTACATGACTCTAGGTCAAATACTTTTTGAGTTACGTGCGACACATGTTTAAAATTGCCAAATGTTACTAAGTCAAGGGCAATAACTCTGAAAATACTAAAAATATCCAGACAAAAATACCTAGGTGCACAACTACACATGCTGATCAACATTCCTGTAAAGTTTCATGACTCTAGGTCAAATACTTTTCGAGTTATGTGCGACACAAGTTGAAAATTGCAAAATTTTACTAAGTCAAGGGAAATAACTCTGAAAATACTAAAAATATCCACACGAAAATACCCAGGTGCACAACTACACATGCTGATCAACATTCCTGTAAAGTTTCATGACTCTAGGTCAAATACTTTTTGAGTTACATGCGACACAAGTTGAAAATTGCAAAATTTTACTAAGTCAAGGGCAATAACTCTGAAAATACTAAAAATATCCACACGAAAATACCCAGGTGCACAACTACACATGCTGATCAACATTCCTGTAAAGTTTCATGACTCTAGGTCAAATACTTTTTGAGTTACATGTGACACAAGTTGAAAATTGCAAAATTTTACTAAGTCAAGGGCAATAACTCTGAAAATACTAAAAATATCCAGACGAAAATACCCAGGTGCACAACTACACTTGCTGATCAACATTCCTGTAAAGTTTCACGACTGTAGGTCAAATACTTTTTGAGTTACATGCGACACAAGTTGAAAATTGCAAAATTTTACTAAATCAAGGGCAATAACTCTGAAAATACTAAAAATATCCAGACGAAAATACTTAGGTGCACAACTACACATGCTGATCAACATTCCTGTAAAGTTTCATGACTCTAGGTCAAATACTTTTTGAGTTATGTGCGACACAAGTTGAAAATTGCAAAATTTTACTAAGTCAAGGGAAATAACTCTGAAAATACTAAAAATATGCACACGAAAATACCCAGGTGCACAACAACACATGCTGATCAACATTCCTGTAAAGTTTGATGACTCTAGGTCAAATACTTTTTGAGTTACATGCGACACAAGTTGAAAATTGCAAAATTTTACTAAGTCAAGGGCAATAACTCTGAAAATACTAAAAATATCCACACGAAAATACCCAGGTGCACAACTACACATGCTGATCAACATTCCTGTAAAGTTTCATGACTGTAGGTCAAATACTTTTTGAGTTACATGTGACACAAGTTGAAAATTGCAAAATTTTACTAAGTCAAGGGCAATAACTCTGAAAATACTAAAAATATCCAGACGAAAATACCCAGGTGCACAACTACACTTGCTGATCAACATTCCTGTAAAGTTTCATGACTGTAGGTCAAATACTTTTTGATTTACATGCGACACAAGTTGAAAATTGCAAAAATTTTCTAAGTGAAGGGCAATAACTCTGAAAATACTAAATAAATCCAGACGAAAATACCTGGTGCACAACTTCACATGCTGATCAATATTCCTGTAAAGTTACATGACTCTAGGTCAAATACTTTTTGAGTTACGTGCGACACATGTTTAAAATTGCCAAATGTTACTAAGTCAAGGGCAATAACTCTGAAAATACTAAAAATATCCAGACGAAAATACCTAGGTGCACAACTACACATGCTGATCAACATTCCTGTAAAGTTTCATGACTCTAGGTCAAATACTTTTCGAGTTATGTGCGACACAAGTTGAAAATTGCAAAAATTTTACTAAGTCAAGGGAAATAACTCTGAAAATACTAAAAATATCCACACGAAAATACCCAGGTGCACAACTACACATGCTGATCAACATTCCTGTAAAGTTTCATGACTCTAGGTCAAATACTTTTTGAGTTACATGTGACACAAGTTGAAAATTGCAAAATTTTACTAAGTCAAGGGCAATAACTCTGAAAATACTAAAAATATCCAGACGAAAATACCCAGGTGCACAACTACACTTGCTGATCAACATTCCTGTAAAGTTTCATGACTGTAGGTCAAATACTTTTTGAGTTACATGCGACACAAGTTGAAAATTGCAAAATTTTACTAAATCAAGGGCAATAACTCTGAAAAACTAAAAAATATCCAGACGAAAATACCCAGGTGCACAACTAACACATGCTGATCAACATTCCTGTAAAGTTTTCATGACTCTAGGTCAAATACTTTTTGAGTTATGTGCGACACAAGTTGAAAATTGCAAAATTTTACTAAGTCAAGGGAAATAACTCTGAAAATACTAAAAATATGCACACGAAAATACCCAGGTGCACAACAACACATGCTGATCAACATTCCTGTAAAGTTTGATGACTCTAGGTCAAATACTTTTTGAGTTACATGCGACACAAGTTGAAAATTGCAAAATTTTCTAAGTCAAGGGCAATAACTCTGAAAATACTAAAAATATCCACACGAAAATACCCAGGTGCACAACTACACATGCTGATCAACATTCCTGTAAAGTTTCATGACTGTAGGTCAAATACTTTTTGAGTTACATGTGACACAAGTTGAAAATTGCAAAATTTTACTAAGTCAAGGGCAATAACTCTGAAAATACTAAAAATATCCAGACGAAAATACCCAGGTGCACAACTACACTTGCTGATCAACATTCCTGTAAAGTTTCATGACTGTAGGTCAAATACTTTTTGATTTACATGCGACACAAGTTGAAAATTGCAAAATTTTACTAAGTCAAGGGCAATAACTCTGAAAATACTAAAAATATCCAGACGAAAATACCCAGGTGCACAACTACACATGCTGATCAACATTTCTGTAAAGTTTCATGACTCTAGGTTAAATACTTTTTGAGTTACGTGCGACACAAAAGTGAACGGACGGACGGACTGACGGAAGGACGGACGGACGGACAAGGGTAAATCTAAATGCCCGCCACTAACGTGGGGGCACAAAAACATTAAAGAAACGGTCAATATCGATATAATATTATGTTAGACAATTATGAATACAAAATAAAGAACATATTTGTATTGTATTATAGTGTTTCTAATGATTATAATGGTAATAGCAATATAAATGTTGATATTAACTAATTAAGATGATGCTATTGTCTGCAGGATTCATTGGATATAAATGACCAATAAATAATTGTAACGCAATAGGTTAAGATAGCTTAATGTTTGTGGATTTAAAATTAAATGATGTTTCTTATGCACGGTTTTATACGGTTCATTTTTCTTGCTTTTGTGATTAAATAGCTCGCCTATGACTCATAAAGAACTGTGTCAATGCAAGGTTCTTGAAACTTGTGCACCTCTTGCACATTTTTCTTTTTTCTAAACATTAATCTCTCATTAGCTGACAATTGAATACAATGGTTTGTTCATCGGGGCATTCTCTGCCGGAAGCCCTCAGTAACTAATGATAGGTTGCATGGTGCATGCTCATTTGTATGATATTGTATCTAATTACTTGTAACTTTCTACTTTAATGGAATTTAGGATTGAAATATGTTGTTTTTCTTCGTCGTAGAAAGCTTTCATTTCACTTTACAGTATATTATTGAATGATCACCTGTCTTGTGATACGGTCATTTATTGTAGAACAAACATGTATGCATTGAGTTATACAAAATATATTGTACCAAACTTTCTATTCGTTATATCTTCTATTCGTTATATCTATGTCCATTCTAACGAGATTTGATAGAAATATGTTGAACTATACTGAGCATTGAAGTAATTTTTATGACGTTATTTGTTTAATTGAAGTCATCAAGCATTCATTTCTTATGCAGTGCATATATCGTGTAATAAGGCACTGGACTGTCCTATCTGTTTATAAGAGAAATATGTGAAGCGTGTTAGAATAGAGAATTATCAATGATTAGTTATTATTAGTATTAGTTCAAGTATTAGGTCTTGTTTAAAACAACAACAAATTACCAGCTGTCTAAAAGAAGAATTAACCGTTAAAGTTTTTACAGAAACAACAACATAGCTGTACGCTTTAAATTTGAAAATGAACAATGACGCTATAAATCCGTAATTTCCATATATACCAATAAATGGTGCCCTTAAATTTTTGTTATTCCATACGTGAATTAAGTTCGCAACATTGTTAGCTTTTTTGTCTGGGATTATTTTAAAATTATTGGAAACATTTGCATTATTTCAGTCCATCATAAAGATTGGTCAAATTGGCTATAACTGTATAGTTTAAGCACCGGTATTTTATGTTGTAAAAAAAATATTGCTGCATTAACTTTTATCTATAAATCATCATAATAATAGTCCTGCCAGCAAAACCAACTAAAGGGTTTTACGACCAGCTGGATCCACGACCAAGGCCTGCGCATAACCCCGGAAGTCTGGAATCAGGATCCATGCTGTTCGGCTTCAACCTATTAACAAGTAGGAAACTGATAGCGAACTGCATGGATCCTGATCAGACTGCGCGGATGCGCAGTCTGGTCTGGATCCATGATGGTCGCCAACCCGTTATGTCGGTTTTATCATAGCACGGCTAGTTTAATTATTTCTATGTCTCCTCTTAACTAATTTTTTTAGACTTCTTTTGTTTGCAATTTGTATGTTTCCTGAACCTAGATATAATTTTTAGACCAATAAGAGACACTTAACAAATCATACTGGTCTAAACAGCGAAGAACAAAAAACTGGTTGCTGGTATGACAGCAAACTCCTCACAGTGATAACCTCCCTTGGCAGAATTGTAATCACTGCCTTCAAAGACGTCACATGATGATGAAAGTCACATGACGTAACGTCGAAATTCAAATGTAAATAATCGACCGTTACAAAGAAAATCTAACGTTATTATTCTCTTTCTGTTTTATTTTTTACTTTTAGTGCCTACGTTCCATATAGTTTATTAAAAGATTATCGAAAGTATTCAAAATAACGAAAAATAAATTCAAAAGCTAAAAATATAAAATATCAAAATATCGTCTCGGTAGAAAATAATCTCATAATTTTTAAAATTATTTCTAAATATTCATATTATTTATTTATTTATTCATAAACATTGTTAAATAAATTAGAGAAAACTTATCTGATAGATAAAAGCAGTAGATAAAACAATTTTTGAAAAAATATAGTATATCAGAAATTCTGATATATATTGGGACCTTGGTGGCAGAGATTAATTACGTCATGAACTGAATACATTATGATTGTATAAAGCAGTATATAGCATTTAAAGTACTTTTTATTTCATGCTTTTCAGTGTTTTACTATAATATATCAGATGATTACAGGCAAAAATAAATGTTGTCATACGCAACTTTTGCTTTTTAGGAAAAGAAAGTCGATACCATTGTAGATCATGTTAGAAATGTAATAAAATTTGAGAAATTTAAAAGAACTATATTTCAAAATTGATGATGTGACGTCATGATAAGATGACGTCATAGAGGGAAATGCGCGACGTTACGCGGTAAAATCAGTAAAAAATACTTAAAATCACTTAAATTAAACATGAAATAAAAAGATTTTTTTTTACATATTATATTGAAATACATTTCATTCGTGAACACCATTCTAACACCATTCTAATTTCACTCGTGGCTACGCCACTTGTGAAAATATTACATCTGGTGTTCCCTCAGTGAAATATATTTTAATCTTACATGCCAAACAAAACAAATATCCTCTATATATATATATATATATATATATATATATATATATATATATATATATATATATATATATATATATATATATATATATATATATATATATATATATATATATATATATATATATATGTTGCACGTAGTGTTAAGTTACGTGTTTAAGATAATAGATAAAAAATAGTTTTACGAAAGTGTAAAATGAACGAAGAAACAAAACAGTCAACGAAATAAGATATTTACCACATTAATGAATTAAAAATATGACTCGAGTTATAAGGATAAACTTCAATAATAAAAATGTCATTGATAACCCCAACATAAATATTCTTTTTGTGTTCTTCTTAAGTAGTACAAGATCGTACGTTCACATTCTGAAAATTTTTATGCATTTTTATTTATTATAGCATAAAATCGGCTATTTTTCCCTCTTTTGCCCATGTTATAACGGGGCCAAAACCATGCGTTAACATAGTCACGCGCTCTTGTTATAGCCCGGTTTTACCTATGCGCAATACATACAGGGCCCAGTAAACAAACAAAAAATGACGATTTGGCCTGTTTGCCAGAGTCATGCGCTCTTGTTATATTGGAATTATTAATTCGAGGGCCTCAGTCGCATAACGGCGAGCAGCATTCAAGTAATTATGCCGGCAATACGGCGTATAGACATCGCCGCTTATCTTGGTTGTCGCCCTTTCTTAGAAACGGACAGTTGTCAATGTAAACAAATAGAATCTGTCATTCAGTTTAATCCCCCGATTAACTTACAAAAATGGAAAGCACAAAATGAATATAAGAAAACGTTGTTTTATTGACGTTTATATTGATAAATGTTCTGTATGTTTCTTTGAGAGAATAATGTTTTATGCCTGATTTTTTTTAAAACTTGCGTGCTTAAAAAAATCCGATTTGAACTGAATTTGAATCTGATGTCACTGATCTTTTTCCTACCGCCAATCTGTAATCATTCTAGGAATTTCTGAGGCGTCTGTTTTGTTTTGGGTAGAGTAATGTTATGTTTTTCTTAAGTTAATATATCTCCAAAGTTAAACTTTGTTAAATCAATTAAAATTCGAAATTTCGTTCGGTTCTCAAGTTGTTGGCCCCGGAAAAAATAAAACGCATACGTAAAATATGTACTGTAGAGTTGGATAAATACCGTTCAAGCACAAGGATTTAATGTTTGTGTTTTATATATAATAACATCATGAATCTGTTTTAAAATTTTATGCTATAATAGCGTCAACGCACGTTTATTTCGTGTTATAAAGTCTGCAGAGTCCCTCGGAACTGTTGGAGCCCTCGCCCTACCGGGCTCGGGCACCAACCGTTCCTCGGGACTCTGCAGACGTTTTAACACGGAAAAACGTGCGTTAACCCTATAATAATCAATATGTTGTAAAGCAATGTCAATAATGCACTGTCATTGAAATATAATTACGATGGTTTTCAAATAAAATCACATTGTTCATAAACATTTGTATTTCAAGAATATTCTTTTTTAAATAATGTCAAAAATGAATTTAATTGGCGCAGTAATTCTCACATTTTGTACTTATTTGTTAGATGCATCAAATTTGATTTATTTGGCTTTTACCATATAACGCAAGGACTTAAATAAATTAATGCATTTTTTCCCAAATAATAAACTCATGGAGATACATATCAATCTTGCCAGACAAGTAACATGTATATGAAATCTACATGTGACAATCCGGTATGAATGCCCTTTGTCAAATTCATTTTTATATCACACAGACAAAGGAATTTCAATGGTTTTGAAGTTCCAAGGTCTCTAAGCATGTATGAAAACAATCAAGGATTTTAACTTAATTATATAAATCCTGTGTCAAAAAGGTCTGGTGACAGTAGCAATTTTCTTGTCATGTCGGGTTACTTCAAATTGTCTGGATTTAAAGTTATCCTGTATCTGATTACATATAATTACCATAATTTTCGAATCAAAGCAGATTTTATTTGTCAACATTCAATTGTACTCGATGTCCATTTAAATTATTTTGATCTGTTTCTGTGTTTAATAGCTATTGGAACATGTCCTAGTTTGTCGGTGTTGAAATAAAACAGACGGTTATATTTCGCACATTAAAACATATGAGAAATAAGAGTGGAGCGCCTCATTTATTATGTTTGAGGGGAATAAATGAGTTTGAATTTTACATACAAAACAAATCTAATTTTTGGGGTTTTTGTGTCAAAAAGGGTGGATTTTAATGGCTTTAAAAGCTTCTATAAAACTCAATAGGACAATTGGATAAAAAAAACAACACAAATTTAATTATCAAAATATGTTCCGCTTTATTTAGCTTCCTCAGTTGATACATAAAGGAAATCAAATAAAATATAAAACTCAATCAAATAAAAAGCGATCAATCTAAATACGTAAGTTTTGTTGTTATAATACAGATAACAAAACAAGGAACTGTTTTGATAACATTATTCTTAAGTAATGTAGACTCTTGTTAAATAACAGATAAATCATTGAACAACGATCTACCGTTTAAAAGACTGTAATTGGTATAATCAATTTCCATGATTAAAATTTGAAATTAAAGCTACTGTCACGATAAAGATGGTTGTATTGATTAGAAATCTTGCTTTCATTAAATTAGTTCTTTTCTAAATAGATAAAGACTACTTTAATAAGAATAACAAAATAAAAGAGATTGGAAGCAGATTCCGCTGGATCAGAACTCTCGATTGTTGACAATGAATCATAAAGAAAACCTGACATGTTAATTGCAAGCCTCGTGAAACATGTGCATCTTTTTGCATCATCTAGCACATTTTTCTCTTTTTTTTAAAACATTAATCTCTCATTAGCTGACAATTAAATGCATGGGTTCCTTTATCGGGGGCATTTTCTGCCGGAAGCCCTCAGTAACTAATGATAGGCTGCACGGTGCATGCTCATTTGTATGATATTGTATCTAATTACTTGTTCATTTTTCCTTTAAGATAATATTTAAGATTAATTTATAATTATACTCTCCTTTTCCTTTTAAAAGACGTGCACTTAATAGTGAATTGATAAATCACTTGTTTACTTGTCAGATGACTTCATTTATTAAAGTGGATTGGTCTTAAATGCGCACATTATTCTAAATAATGATAAAAACAAAATAAATGTATCAACAAAAAGTTTATATAATTTTTAAAGTGAGTCAGTATAACATATATATATGCTGAATAATAACAATGTGCTCTTGAACACTAAATTATTATCTGCTTTATAATCATGAATATATTATATTGAATCAAGTATTTAACACTAACCATGCTTTCATCTATGGTGCCTGAAATACTATCAACCTAATTGTTTATGGTATTACAGAACTTCCATTAAAGACCAAATAACTTTCATACAAATCTAAAATTATTTCATACATAAAACTATATTCGCCATAATTACATCCAATAACCTGTTTGAAACTATACACTTTTATTTTTTGCCTTAGTTAGCGCTTAAGAAAGGTTCAAAAAAAAATTAAGAATGTAAAATAACATACTAATTTAGAAAAAAAGAACACACAAAAGAAAAGAAGATTCAAGCCAAATGCAGTCATTTCTGGAAATTGATCGTTTATATGTAACATGTTTTCTTCAAAAGTCCGTTACAAAAAAACTCTTCAATAGGCAGAATTATTCAGCTAATTTTGAATACAAATCTTATATTTATAACAAAACAACAACAACAACAAAAACAACGAAAAACAAAACGAAAAAAAAACGCAGTCCAACACGGCACAGCAACACCAGCAAGGGTACCGAGCAGGGAACCGGGAAAAAAAGAGCCACTGTTTGAAGACAGTATGTATAAAACATTGGTAAAGCTCACGGCAACAGACTCGGTTTGATTGAGCCTGTTTGTGGACATCAAAGTTTTCTCAATAGTCCTCCACATTAAGTTTATAAACATTCATTGTAAATTATAGGACAGTTTATAGTGGAAACAACAGAACAACATATAAAATAAATATCATTTGAATCACATATACAAGTTAAATACTAAAGGAACACAAATAATATCGAAGAACATTTTATATTCACTATTTATAATAACATTTAGGTGATAACAGCGCCCCAAAGTTCTTTCATTACATGCTTACTGGTACACAGTTATCATGTCAAAATCACTAACCAGCTTTAGAGAACAGAGGTACATATATGCAAACTCTTCACCTTCATGTGAAGTATATAATCTGAAGAGAAAATGTCTAATTTTGTGAGAACAAGGCTATACTTTAAGGCTTACTACGAGAACCAGCTTTCAAAGTTCTTTAAAGTCATAAAGACTGAAAAGATTATGCGAGAACAAAATCTAGAAACTCAAGTGACCGATGAGTTTCATAGCGCTACTCATGTTCTGGTATTAATGAATAATTTCTGATTACTTCAAATTCGAATCATTTGTATCAAATTTCGACTAATTACCATAAATTTTAAAGTAAAACACATTTTAGTTATCAACATTCAGCTGTAAACGACGTTCATTTAGATTACAGACTACTTTAATCTAACTATATGATCATTAAACAAGACTTTTCATGTCTGTATGCAAAGGACTACATTATGGAGAATATATTAGCAGATAAGGAAAAACACATATCAGGTTTATTCATTTTATTTGTAACAATACAGCCAGTTTCAATAACCCTTAAAACTCATGTAACTTTAATAACCTGTGGTACATGATTTCGTGCTTCATAACCTCCTAAAACTCAATTTTATTTCGCTTATGTGTTCATTTTCTCATTTAGGACATACACCGTCTTTTAATTATTACCAATTATTACTACAAAAGTAAGCTTTATAAATTCTAAAACCTACAATGGTGAGCATAACATTTATGTAAAAGTATTCTTCTTGAGATATTTTACAACCAATAATAAGGATGTCTAGTCTACGTATATTTCTTTGAAATCCGCACTCTTGAAATGTATATAAAATTTTCTCGCAAAATACATTTTACTGCCATACAATCGATAAAAAGATGTTGATAATCTTCTATTTTATTACATTTATTACAGAGTGGAGAATGAGACCATTTTCCATTTATCTTAAGACGTTTTTCTGTTTTTATTTTTGTTTGCGAAGAGTGAAACGTTTTCATAGTTTGTTTCCAGGTTAGAGGTATAGCTTTAAAGAGCAAGTTTAATTAAGGTATTAGGACCCTAATGGGCACTATCAGGAACTAAAAAATTGACATCATAAGTCAGATGTATACCTTAAAGTACACCTATATGCAAAATTTAAACAAAGTTTACCGTACGGAAATCAAGTTATGGCCACTTTTCTGAACTCAAGCTAGGATGTTATGAGGGCCCTTTTTTTCGAAAATAGGAACCTTTAAATAATCTGCAATAACATTCTAATGAAAAATGTTTTCCCATTAATTTTTGGTAAGAAACAAATAGTACCATTCCGCTAACAATCCAAATAAGCAAAATTATGGTTTCTTCTTAAAATTTATGAAATCTGTATATTTTTAAAGATCCTGTATGTTGTAATTGTTTGTAAATGTTACCCTACCCCACCCATTTTTACCACGTGTCTGACCATTTTTCTACTTAGGGAGCTTAATTTAAAAAATTTTAAAATTTACCCAAATGAGTGCCTGTTTTCAAAGTTTCCCCAAAAATTTTAAAAAAGTATATTGGTTGAATCTTGTAAAATATGAAAATACATTTACCGTCTAGTTTTGATTATATAACACTTTGAAAATATCAGGTACCATATTTATTACTAGATTTTAGCATAATTTAGCCAATAAATACCTATATAAATAATGTTAAAAGAAAAAAAGAAAGAAAAAAAAGTTGACCCTTCTGGGGATTGAACCCATGTCCCTCATTTTCAATGTAGTTAACAGTAGTTCTAGCCTATTTGAATACTCTTCAAAGCGCAGGTAATGCATTAGGGGTGCTAATACCTTAAACGACGCAGTTGCGTTTATCTACTAGCTTTTTTAAGATAACATTTTGATCTACTTCACCCTGATCATTAAGTAAATCATTTAAAAAATATATATTCGATTTAATCCATGTTCCGCTTTTCATGAAATGGCATTAGCGTGTCACATTGATGATTCAGTGATAAATACCGTATGAACGGTCACAGTATGAAGTAAATGACGTAGTATCTTACAACAGAAACAGTGAGAATTCTAAATTCTAAAAGTTAAATATTCCTGTTTAAATGTTAATGTGTCTGCTAAAGTCGGTCGGGACGAGGGGGGGGCAATGACGGTAGTTTGCATTTACTCAAAATATCAATGAAAAGAAGCCTACGGCATTTTAAATTGGCTCTTTAAACGTTCTTTTGGGACTCTATTTGTCTCTATGTCAAAATTTTATTAGATTGAACGGATTTATAAATTACAATCAGATATAGGTAACATCAATATATTTACTGATACTAAAATTATCAGGATCGTAACAATAAAAGTATGTTGTTTTTATTTGGTAGCAAAGTTGTATTTGTCAAGTCTTAGACCACCTTAGTACATTATCTCTGATCGACTGAACATTAATATAACTTCTAGCCGCTAAAAAGGGAGCTAGTTAGCTCCCTGAAGTGAAAGCTTCGAAAGACTTCGCGGGACTCGAACCATAACTTGGATAATGGATGATTCAAAGATCACCGAATATTAATCTCTTAGTCACAGATGTCCAATAATAGTGTTTTGTTTTAGACAATTGCTGATTGTGACAAAAAATATTGGCGACAAAAGCAAAGACATCGGTAACAAATAATTAATAAAACTAATAAATTGCAAACACATGTAGTTTATAAGATTCATTGATGAGGATATAAAAAGTACTTCAGCGGATATTTCTTAATTCTAAATTACACTGTTATCATAATGTTAAATTCTGCTTAAGCTGGTACTAGGGGCCGGTCACGTTAGCTTAAGCTTGTACTAAGGGCCGGTCACGTTAGCTTAAGCTGGTACTAGGGGCCGGTCACGTTAGCTTAAGCTGGTACTAGGGGCCGGTCACGTTAGCTTAAGCTGGTACTAGGGGCCGGTCACTTTAGCTTATTCTCATAACTAACGTCCATGAACGGGCTCAATCAACCGAGCCTGCAAAAGTTTTCATTACTTACTGCATTATTTAAGGTTTCCGTTGTTTTTTGCTATTTTTTATTTCTTTTATTTTATTATAAAACAATGTAATATATTACAATAACTGTTTCATTGTGATTTCCATGCGGTGTCGTTTAAGCTGTCAAGACGACCCAAGCTTGTTCGTAGCATACGTTAGACTTTCATTGTAAAATTGTCAACATTATTTCTTAGTTACAGTAGTTAATTTGTTAGTTATTAAGTTACTTACTTAGTTAGCTTTTAGTTAACTAATGATCAATTGTTCTCGTATTGCCAATATTGACTACCTTGATGATCTTGTTCTTTTCATTATTATATCATTTCACACTATTTTAGGTATAACCAAAAACACATAGCACTTAAATTTAGATTTTCTTATGTTGAAACAAAAAGCGCCGATAGTCAGGGCTTTCTATAATTTAAAAAATAATAGACAGAACCAAAGACCGGATATAATTGATTGTATAATGAATACATTGCTGTGAAGTAAATTGCATTACACATGTCTTTTTTTATTTCTTGCTATGAATTAGTAAAGAATACATTTTGAGACTTCTTTCTTTCCAATAAGTTTATGGATTCCTTCCGTAAATTATTACGTCGTTTTACCAGTTTTTTGTTCTTCAATCAGTGCTGTCAATTTTGTCTGCGTCAACCAATGAAACAAAGATAAATCAGTAAATACGAAATTATTTCTGACATTGTCAGCGACAGTAATTAGAAATAACGCGTGTTCCCAAAGAACACTCATATGCCATCAGCAGACATGTCATATAATTGATTGATGAGTAAACATTATACAGGATAAATTTTACATCTGAGATTAACTTGTTGTTGATGTGTTGTATGTTATTTATCTATATACCCAATAAGAATTTATTCTAGACGTCTTTTTGGTGATTAAAAATTAAAGTACGACTTTAATATTCGTCCTATATGGTGATTAAAAATTAAAGTACGACTTTAATATTCTATTTTGTTATTCCTGATTTTTCTTATCACTTGTCTCTCACGTGTTCTGGATTCGCACCTCATTTTGATACTATTCTTAATGACGGAAACTTATTCAGCTACCTCACGAAAGATGAGTGATGTTTCTGAGGTGTCAGCTCTTGGCATGCATGAAAGTCTTCCTCTACCAGTATAATTTGAAGATATTGAGTTCCTCAACAATGTAACGATGTACAACAACAACAACATAAACTTTATTAAGCTCAAGCCATGATATTATTTATTCTTTATTATAGTCTGATCTATACATACATATACAATTAAAACAATATACATACAGTAAATTGTACAGCCATTCTTTTAAGAATTATAACAGACTGTTCTAGTTTATAAGAGGGGTAACTCCACAGTCCACATTACAGAGATCTATTATATCTACTGTAGATTTACCTCCCTTATTTACATAATTATACCCATTTACATGTTAATATAAACACATCATAATATCTCTAAGACATTTATAAGTAAAACAGCATATTCCAAGCATTGAATGTTATACTTAATATAATTAAAATGTACTAATATTTGTATCTACAACATAACTGTATGAGTAATTACATTAGGGTTGTTAATATTAAAATGGAAGAATGAAATCTCATAACTTTACTAAACCCTAAATGGTTGTCTCCTTATAAATGTACTAAAATCATTTATACATACTTATTTTATTTTATCTTTATACAATCTAAAATTTAGTGACCTCAACTTAAAATCTACCATAAGGTATTCGTTATTAGAATACTGAGTTTAGTAAATGTGTGGCTCTATTGCGCATAATAAAAAATGTCTTACAAAATCATATATCACTCATGGTCAGACCATGAATGGACTGGTCAGTGGTGATTATCAAAACAGGAAGATAAAATTTTCTAGTTTGTTTAAAGATACATTTATAACATTTATAACATTTATACAATCAAAGTTCTTTTCTAATTTAAAATGTTCATTTTAAGCAGGAGGTGAGACACACAGATCTTCAACTTCAAATTTTTGAAATTGATAATGTGTATTGTCACCCTATCTAAAATGAAGCAATGAAATTATATATTTATTGGTACAAAAATCTCTTCTAACATTGAGTATTTCGTAGCAGGATTTTACAGTATATTTGGCAATATCATCATTTGACAAGAGGAAGCAAAGCTTGGCAATATCATTATAAGAATTAAACAAAGTACAATTTTCAACAGCATTTTCAAATAATTTATTGCGAATATCAGTGTACTGGGGGCAATGCAATAATACGTGCATCTCATCTTCGATGCCATTATTACAAATAGGATATACTCTATCGTTAACATTTAATCTTTCGTACCTGCCAATCTCCAATCTGATTGGTGCAACACCACATCTAAATTTAGCCAATGCTGATCTATGGCGATAAGACATAATTTTATTGACATAATGCTCCTGTTCAAAATCAAACTTAAATTTCTGATATAACCTTAACTTGTTTCTACCATCACCAGATTTACTAAATATACAATGAACTGATCTTATCCATTCATCTATCAATACATCCATTGCATTCTTCACAATTGTATCAACAACAACATTTTTTATTCTGTGGTAATGTACAGTCACTAAAATCTACACAACCAAATTTTATAAAGAGGTTTTTAATCCTAAAATGCCAGTTGCTACAATTTTTACTGCAAGGTTATAACAGTATTTTGATATCTTGAAATTTACTCTGTTTTGATCCATATTTGACAATTTACACCAAAGGGACCCGGCACAGTGTTGGGATAGTTAAAAAAGTAATTCTAGAAAAAAATTATACTTTATATATAATATATAGACAAGGGGTTGAACAAGTCCAGTATAAGTCAAAATTGCAAAGTCATTCTTGCGTAAATTATATAAAGCTATATATCAAATTATAACCTTTAACCTATACAAATTGGTTGAAATGATCGTTATTCGCAATTTGTAATTATTGTATTTATTAATAGATCGGCTAATTAAAATGCATTTTTAAGTAATAGACAGCACTAATCAAAGAGCTTCAAATTGAGTTTTTACTTTATCTTTGAATAACATGTGTGTGTATATACATGTGATACTGTCAATCGAACAATCATTATATAATGTTTAAATTGGGATAAGTCTTTTTATTGACATTAACAAACGTTAAGAGCTTAGTTAAAAAATATGTTTAAAATTCAATATGAAAAGTAATTATTAAATATCAAGTATTACATTAAAGATAAGATACTTATACTCGAGTACATCTTTCATTGGAATTCTTATCCTATGCATTTTATGGCAATTGTTTTGTTATTCACATATCTGAAACAAAAATTATGTTTGTTTGTAAATAATATCTATTAACCGATTTGATTACGGACGAAAATGCAAAATTATTGGTCTAACGATCAACTTGTCGTCCAACCAAGACAGAGAGGTGCGAGCGACCTCGCCGGTACACTAAAACACCGCCTGACTAGACACTATTACAATCAGTCTCTAGGATGTCAAACCATGTACATATAACCATTAACAAACATCTTCTTCGATGTACAACCATGTACATATAACCATGAACAAACATCTTCTTCGATGTAAAACCATGTACATATAACCATGAACAAACACCTTCTTCGATGTAAAACCATGTACATATAACCATGAACAAACACCTTCTTCAATGTAAAACCATGTACATATAACCATGAACAAACACCTTCTTCGATGTAAAACCATGTACATATAACCATGAACAAACACCTTCTTCGATATAAAACCATGTACATATAACCATGAACAAACACCTTCTTCGATGTAAAACCATGTACATATAACCATGAACAAACACCTTCTTCGATGTAAAACCATGTACATATAACCATGAACAAGAATCTTTTTCGATGTAAAACCATGTACATATAACCATGAACGAACACCTTCTTCGATGTAAAACCATGTACATATAACCACGAACAAACAATTTCTTCGATGTAAAACCATGTACATATAACCATGAACAAACGTTTTCTTCGATGTAAAACCATGTACATATAACCATGAACAAACAATTTCTTCGATGTAAAACCATGTGACATAAGGTTCTACGATGTAAAGCCGTCAACGTCAACAACAACAACACAATGGTAGAACCAAAAAGCTTTTGTTCCTGTCTTCAACCAAAGAAGCCGAAAACCTCCGTTTATCAAATATAATGTGTTTTTTCTATGTGTTATATAAACTTTAAAAAAAACAGAGAAATACTTATGATAACTTATTTTGTAAAGCAGTTATTTGTGCGGACGCTATGAGAAAAAGATATCAAATAAATACCTCATAAACATTTTTGAGAATTGTGCAACAGCAGACAAATTAAAAACAATACTCAAAAACATCGCTACATAAATGAAGAAGAATATTTCTATCATCACTTCTTCGTATTCTTCAATTCAAGACATTTACTTTTACAACGACGAAACAACAAGAAGGTAGTTTACAGATTTGCCTTTAAAGCAATCGATGTAACTTTATCAAATTGTGTAAAAAAAGTTTACGTTTACATATATCAATTTAAAAATCTTCAAGAAAAGTAAAACATTTATGAAAAATTATGGATTCAATTTAAACTAAAATCTACATACTATCTTCAATGATTTAAAATTTCCTCAACCAAGACATGCTGATATCAACAATCTACAGCGGGTACCTGTAAAAATAGCCACGCAACGTTAAACAGGAAGTGTTCAATGCGCATGCACGAGAATAGACAATAGAACGTGGACATTTCATCATTTTTGTTTACTTTAATATTATTTTTGTAACTTTTCTGCTGTTATCATACATATAATTCTGTCAAATCAAATACTTTAAAGTTTTTCTAATTAATATTCTTAAAATATTTTGTTCTTTGAAAATTGTTAACTTATTTGTTTGATGTTTAATATTTTAAGAAATGGAGGGAAATTGACAATTAATGACAAACCTATTTAGCTATATATTAAACGTAACTTTCTATAGCTTATAAAATGTTTTTGTTGAATAACAGATTTTTACTCTCTATATAGAACAACTTTCTATATAGAACAACTCTCTATATAGAACAACTCTCTATATAGAACAACTCTCTATATGACAAATAATAAAGAATGACAGATTGTGTCCCTGTTACAAAATACTGGTCTGAATTACCTCAAAATGAAACGCAAAGTAACATACTTATTTCCCATATTTTGTATGATCTTCCGATCAAAGTTTTCAAAATCATCATAAGCTTTGATTACATAGTAAGGGAACTAATTAAACTGAATTATGACAAATATAATCATCATATACTCTCCCTTTAATCATAACTGGTATCTAATCCAGTTAACGTACAAATTGCACATTTCTATCTGGTGAAGGAAACAAAATATATAGAAAAGGAAATGAATGATTGAAACACTTTTATTGAATTTAATAACACTGATTATAGTGATACATACTTATAAATACATCCGGATATCTTACAGGTTTCGTATATGTTAATACATGTATGTATAAATGTTTATATTTTGTATGTGTTTAAATTTCCATTAAAGGCACATTATGCTTTAGAAAGTAATAATGTCTTAATACTTTAGAAAGGTCAGATATGTGTTTGATAATATTTTGATAATGAATTTAGAGGATCTAAGATGTGAAAAAGCTGCAGAAAGTAACAAGGAATGCGCGGTGATGTGTTGTGTGTTGTAAAGGTAGCACAATGTAAACAAAGTACATTGTAGTATTTTGACTTCCATACAAAATACTTATTGTCTTGCACTTCATCAATTTCCATAAATATGGAACGCCATAGCTGCCTTATATAAACACTTCTAAAGTGGTCATGTCCTTTTGACAGATAGTGCTGTGGTTCTGATAAATGGTTATGTGGTTTTAATTAATGGTGATGTCGTTGTGATAGATGGTCCTGTAGTTTAAATAAATGATCCTGTGGTTTTTAAAAATGGTTATGTCGTTTTGAAAGATGGTGCTGTAGTTAAAATAAATGGTGATGTGGATTTAATAAATGGTGTTGTGGTTTTGATAAATGGTTATGTCATTTTGACAGATGGTGCTGTGGATTTAATAAATGGTGCTGTGGTTTTGATAAAAGGTTATGTCGTTTTGAAAGATGGTGCTGTAGTTAAAATAAATGGTGCTGTGGATTTAATAAATGGTGTTGTGGTTTTGATAAATGGTTATGTCGTTTTGAAAGATGGTGCTGTAGTTAAAATAAATGGTGATGTGGATTTAATAAGTGGTGCTGTGGTTTTTATAAATGGTTATGTCGTTTTGACAGATGGTGCTGTAGTTTGAATAAATGGTGTTGTGGATTTAATAAATGGTGCTGTGGTTTTGATAACTGGTGATTTCGTTTTGACAGATGGTGCTGTAGTTTGAATAAATGGTGTTGTGGATTTAATAAATGGTGCTGTGGTTTTGATAACTGGTGATTTCGTTTTGACAGATGGTGCTGTAGTTTGAATAAATGGTGTTGTGGATTTAATAAGTGGTGCTGTGGTTTTGATAAATGGTGATGTCGTTTTGACAGATGGTGCTGTAGTTTAAGTAAATGGTGCTGTGGTTTTGAAAAATTGTGATGTAATTATGTATATGGCGCTGTGGTTTTGATACATGGTGCTGCAGTAATGATAAATGGTGATGTCGTTTTGATATATGGTAGAGTCACTTTGGTACCTGGTGTGGTCAATTTATATACGGTGTTGTTGCTTTGATAAATGGTGCTGTAATTTTCATAGATGGTGCTTTTGTTTTGATAAATAGTGCTGTGGTAATGATAAATGGTGATGTCGTTTTGATATATGGTGGTGTCACTTTGGTACCTGGTAGTGTCATTTTATATATGGTGCTGTTATTTTTATAAATGGTGCTGTAATTTTGCTATATGGTGATGTTGTTTTTATAAATGGTTATACTATTTTGATGTATGGTGATGTTCTTTTTATAAATGGTGATACTATTTTGATATATGGTGATGTTCTATTTATAAATGGTTATACTATTTTGATGTATGGTTCTGTTATTTTTTATTACGATGATGATGCTCTATTTATAGATGACCTGTTTGTTTACTGGAACATTTTGATCGGTTATTTTAAATTATGGAGACCTGTGTTTTTATACACTCTAATCTGAGTTTCATCATATCTTGACTGTTACTTATTCCCAAGTATTTCATTTCCTGCATAGATAACTTGCAGACAAAATCAGGCATGATCTTTTCATATTCAAAAAATGTCCACAAGTTAAAGGTTTTTTCAAAATTGCTTCCATTGTTTTCATCAGTTAAACATTTCAATTTTAATTTTAATTTATCAATCTCAGAGAAAAACATTTAACTCTTTCCTTCATGAGCATATTGTGAAAAATGGCCGTTTTCATTGAAAGCCTCCTGTTACAAGTTCAACTACTATGGAACTATGAAAAATGCTTTGATACTGATGAAAACTGGCTCAAGTGTTGACTGGACAATAGCCTGTGTCTCAAATTTCCTGTAACATTGGCAACAGGGGAACGTCTCAATATTGCCAAAAATCACTATTTTGCATTTTTCCATTTCTTTCCATCAAAACAAACTGAAATCAAAGTGCTGCAACTTCTCAATGGATTGAGATGGAGCAAAAGGCTTCTCAGCGTTGGTTACACGTTACCTTACGATCGACCTGAGGCTATTTTAGCCTGCCCCCCCCCCCAAAAAAAAAAAAAAAAAAAAAAACAAAAGAAGAGGGCACATCCCCTTGATGAACCATTTTGATGGGGGCGGCGCCGAAAAAATTGTCACTTTTTTAACAACATTTCTCAAACGAAAAACAGTGTCTAGGGCCTAAATAGGGCATTTTTTCACAAGCCGTCAAAACACGTCTATATGAGGTAAAGGGTTAAAGGAGGTTTCGCAATATTTTTTCTCAGAAATAAGTAAATGACCATCTCCACAGTTCAGAAAGACATCACCATGTACAAAAATCACAGAACCATGTATAAAATGACAACACCATATACCAAAACAGTATAACCATATACCAAACGGCATAACAACATTTCAAAACGACATTACCATTTATCAAAAACACAGAACTATTGATTAAAACCACCTCCCCATTTATCAAATCCATAGCACGGTCTATTGAAACGACATAACCATTTATCAAAATTACAGCACCATCTAACAAATCGACATAATCATTTATCAAAATTACAGCACCATCTAACAAAACGACATAACCATTTATCAAAATTACAGTACCATATATAAATACCACAGGACCATCTTACAAAACGACATAACCATTTATCAAAATTACTGCACCATCTATAACAACCATTGCATCAACTAAAAGAACGACCTAACCATTTATCAAATCCACAGCACCATCTTACAAAACGACATAACCATTTATCAAAATTACAGCACCATCTATAACAACCATAGCATCAACTAAAAGAACGACCTAACCATTTATCAAATCGACAGCACCATCTAACAAATCGACATAACCATTTATCAAAATTACAGCACCATCTATAACAACCACAGCACCATCTAACAAAACGACATAACCATTTATCAAAATAACAGCACCATCTATAACAACCACAGCACCATCTAACAAAACGACATAACCATTTATCAAAATTACAGCACCATCTATAACAACCATAGCATCAACTAAAAGAACGACCTAACCATTTATCAAATCGACAGCACCATCTAACAAAACGACATAACCATTTTTCAAAATAACAGCACCTTCTATAAAAACCACAGCACCATCTTACAAAACGAGATAACCATTTATCAAATCAACAGCACCGTCTTTTAACATGACTGCACCATATATCTAAATTACATCACCATCTATCTGAACGACATCACCATATATGAAAATAACATCACCATCTATCAAAACCATAGCACCATCTATAGAAACGACATCATCATTTATCCAAAGGACATCACGGCTTGATAAGAGTAAATATAAGGCAGCTATGGCGTTCCATACATAAAGGTCATGTGATTAACAGTGGTATCTAACAAATAAATCGATATCTTTGTTAACTACACGCCAATGAGTTGTGGTGTATTGGTATAGATGCCTGACTACTGATCTGAAGTTCCCTGGTTCGATACCTTACCAACACAACGTTATGGGGACATGCATTTTTTTATTCCATTTTGAAATTTACTTGCAAGAATTACTTTGAAATCGTTTTACTGCATTTGGATTTTAGGATACCTTTTAAGTAGTGTTTTTATACAATTTTATTGTTTTATTTCATCACATTATCTTCAATTATTAAAAAGGACAGCACGTTTACAATACAAATTAAAATGCTACACAGATAGAATACACACACAAAAATCAAGACGTTTTGCACGAGTTAAGAGAGAAATGGCAATTTTAAAGTAAGAAGAGAAAAAATATATAAATGGCTGAACCAGGATTCGAACCTACGAGTGTACGTCTGTATTATTCAAGTGAAAGCCCTTAACGACTGTGCTAAGAGAGATTTGTAATTTAGACTATTTAACAACTGGTTATATACATTCATATCGATTTACAAATAGATAGTAACGTTTACGGAATTTACCGACTATGGGGTCAAATGCAAGAGTGCCAGGTCAATGTTGTTGGACAATACTTACTATTATAGTACATATTTCCAAAGAGCAAAGAAAGCAAAGTCCATCTTTTGGGTCAATTAGAAATCCGGAACATGTGATAAGATACCAAAAGTAAAACAAGTTTTGAGGAATATAAATGATATCTTTTCAGGAGCTTAATGGGCCTTTAATTGTGTTTCTTAAATTTTAAAAGAACAAACATAGTTAAGAACTGTATACTATATTTATTGATATTGTAAGTCACACATTTCACACTTTTTTTCGTGCTATATATAAAATGCAAGTGAAATTTGCTGCTTTATAAATAAACATGCGCAAGGTATTTGTGCAGCTGTGGAAGATCTCTTCTTTAATTGGTGAAATGGTGAGAAAGTAAGAGATTCTTATTGAAGAATTTCATTTGCGAACACTTACAACATATCGGCTATTTCCAACAGTGTCCGGATAAATTCTAATAATGAATACTCGACGAGTTGTTCCAGTAAAATTTTGTGTATGTGCGTGTTTTTATTGATCTCGTGCGCACGGCATTTTATTACGTGCGCACGAGTTACTTAGTCGTGCTAATGATATAATATGTCATGCGCACGAAATACTATGTCATGAACACGAGATAATTTAGTCGTGCACACGAGTTACTATGTCGTGAGCACGAGTTATTGTGTAGGCGCACGAGATAATGAAGTCGACAAGTTTCTTAGTCATGCGCACGAGATAACTAAATATATTATAATAAGTACTATAATGACAATTTGGAGTATACAAATCAAATTTCACCATGCAACAGGAAACACTTTAAGGGCTTACTTAATGAAAACAATTAAACCATTTCATTTAACCAGTTTCAAGATATTTTCTAAGTATTTTCCTTTATCTATTGTAATATGTCGCGGCTGATATATCTAGATTGAAACAAACACTAAATGAAATGAACATTTAATAAGGAAGATATCCAAGCACGTTGATAACATTGATTAAATATATAATTTTAGAGAATAATGCATGACGCGATTGTTTTGTGAAGTGAATATGCGCGTCAGACACTTGAAGTTGTTAAAATCCCGTCCTGCTTCATATAAATTTATAAAACTATTTTGTCTTGTTTTTTTTTGTTTTTTTGTTTTTTTGTTGTTTTTTTTTGTTTTTTTTGATTGCGTAAACATGCTGAAAGAAGCAGGAAATATATAATATAAATCATGAGTATAAAATAGGTGATCATAACTAGCTATTGTAATACTCATGTATTATGTGACACTTATGTGACTTTTCCTATTTCATGGAAAGTTTATTATTCCTTTAATATTCAATGTTAAATTTCATTTAAAGTCTTGATTTTTCTTAGTAAATTTAGCCATTTTGTCTGGGTAAGTTTAGATAGTTTTCTACCCGTTTTTGGTAAATAGTTTTTCTACCCGATTTTGGTATATAGTTTTCTACCAGTTTTTGGTAGATAGTTTTCTACCAGTGTTTGGTTTCGACCATTTTTGGGCAGCTACCACTCTACCAGTTCCTGGTCGGTTCTACCAATTCTTGGTTTTTACCCATTTTTGGTCATTTCTACCCCTTTCTACTATAAAAAAGCAGATTCTTGGTCACAAAAAAAGTTTAGATTTAGAAATTCTTCCAAGAAAGATAATCACAGAAAATTACTCTTCAAAAAGAAGGTCAAGGTGAATAGTACTCGGATAAGTGTTTAAAATTCGGCTATAAGCAAATAATGAGTAAATAATACAGAATAGATTTTTCTAAATGTTCAGAAGGAGATCGGTTCAAAAGAATAAGAGGTCGTTTAGACAACATCAGATAAAATATTTCTCCTAGCATTAGTACGATAGCATTGATGATGATTCGGCGCGCGTTACCCCACCCACTTGTGGTATAGTGGCGAAAGTGCGTCGCCAGACAACTGGGCAAAGAAGTTTAAAATGATATATTTTAAAAGTGTTGAATAAAAAACAAAAATAATATCTAAGAAATGTTCTGAATTTCATTATTTTCTTTGTAAATTTCTAAATACTTGCTTACTGTTCGTATGTAAGTCGAGTGAAAAAATAATATGGCCCTATATAGCCTGTTTTAAAAACAAATTCAGTACCATTTACTTAATATAACATCAAAAGAAAAAGAAATTTTTATTACAACATGTTTTTGTTGTATATATGACAATACATTTAGTATAACACTGATATTTCTTAAGAAAGCGTTGTAATTTTGACAGTTGACATATTCGGTAACCATGGAAACTGCCCGTTTACAAAAAAAAACACATGTCGACACATATTTTTATTTCTATTTTTTAACCCACCATAAAACTTTACTTGATATATCAAAAATGTGGAAAATTCTATGAAAGAAATTTCTTGATAGCTTTAATTTTTTACAGAATTAATGTTTATTTTATCATGTTTTGTTTAGTTAAAAAGCATGAACAATTCTTTTTTAAAGAAATATGTTCCAATTATCGTTTGTTTTATACAGAGCCCTAAAATAAAGCAAGCTTTGCATAAAATTATGTTTATTGTGTGTGTAAAAAGCTGTCTTATACATTTTTATAACATAGTTTGGCTATTTTGACAATTTTGAGATATACGGTTACCATGGAAACTGCCATTTTTCAAAAAATCCAACACGTCAACATTTTTTTATTTTTTTTTTGAATTCGTCATTAAATTTTACACAACATACAAAAAAATTAGAAAATCCTATGAAAGAAATTTTTCAATATCTTTAATTATTCATAAAATTCATGTTTATTTTTCTCATTTTTTGTGCGGTAAAGGAACATGGAAAACTCATTTTTTTAAGAAATATGTTCAGATTATCATTTGTTTCATACAGAATCATTAGATAAGGTTATTGTTGCATAAAACAATGCTTGTTGTGTGTATTAAGCTATCTTATACATTTTCTATTTGTTATAACATAGTTTGGCTATTTTGACAGTTTTGAGATATACGGTTACCATGGAAACTGCCATTTTTCAAGAAATCCAACACGTCAACATGTATTTTTCTTTTTATTTTTGAATTCGCCATTAAATTTTACTTATCATACATAAAATTTAGAAAATTCTATGAAAGGATTAAAAATTCATAAAACTGTAGAAAATGTCTTTAAGTAATAAACATGTCAAGTTTATTAAAATACTAGAATTATATCTAGTTGAGTTAAATATATAGCTTAGATATTTTTATACAACTGATATAAGAATTTTATGCAACTTTTACAAAATAACATTTAAGTAACTGATAGAGATTTTTACTACACTGTTTATTGAAGTAAATCTGGTAATCTATTGTCACCGCGGAGTAAAACTGATACACGCAACACGGATTTTTTTGTTCATCAGTACTAAATATTATTTTGAAGGTGTAGCGGTACTAAATTATTTCAAAGAGATTTCGTGATCTGTTTTGAGTTATTATTAGAGCTGTTTGTTGGTATAAATTATTCGTGATTTTTGGAAGGAAATTTTTTCAAAAAAAAATTTCCTTTCTATAGTATCGGTCTGCCTATATTGAAAAAGAACGAACAACACCTAATTGAATTCTGTTTAAGCTCAAATAGAAAA